>NC_091282.1:1033501708-1033749208 GCF_032444005.1 Ranitomeya imitator | reverse complement strand
TACAAAACTGGGGGCTAAAAAATAATTTTTGTGGGAAAAAAAAGATTTTTTATTTTTACGGCTCTGCGTTATAAACTGTAGTGAAACACTTGGGGTTCAAAGTTCTCACAACACATCTAGATAAGTTCCCGGGGGGGTCTACTTTCCAAAATGGTGTCACTTGTGGGGGGTTTCTACTGTTTAGGTACATTAGGGGCTCTGCAAACGCAATGTGACGCCTGCAGACCATTCCATCTAAGTCTGCATTCAAATGGCACTCCTTCCCTTCCGAGCCCTCCCATGCGCCCAAACAGTGGTTTCCCCCCACATATGGGGTATCAGCGCACTCAGGACAAATTGGACAACACATTTTTGGGTCCAATTTCTCCTGTTACCCTCGGGAAAATACAAAACTGGGGGCTAAAAAATAATTTTTGTGGGAAAAAATTTTTGTTTTATTTTTACGGCTCTCCATTATAAACCTCTGTGAAGCCCTTGGTGGGTCAAAGCGCTCACCACACATCTAGATAAGTTCCTTAGGGGGTCTACTTTCCAAAATGGTGTCACTTGTGAGTGGTTTCTACTATTTAGGTACATTAGGGGCTCTGCAAACGCAACATGGCGTCTCATCTCAATTCCTGTCAATTTTGCATTGAAAAGTCAAACGGCGCTCCTTCCTTTCCGAGCTCTCCCATCCGCCCAAACAGTGGTTTACCCCCACATATGGGGTATCAG
This sequence comes from Ranitomeya imitator, assembly GCF_032444005.1. NCBI lineage: Eukaryota > Metazoa > Chordata > Amphibia > Anura > Dendrobatidae > Ranitomeya > Ranitomeya imitator. Next base: position 1,033,748,494 of record NC_091282.1, on the reverse strand, counting down.
CGCACTCAGGACAAATTGTACAACAACTATTGGGGTCCAATTTCTTCTCTTACCCTTGGAAAAATAAAAAATTGGGGGCGAAAAGATAATTTTTGTGAAAAAATATGATTTTTTTATTTTTACGGTTCTGCATTATAAACTTCTGTGAAGCACTGGGTGGGTCAAAGTGCTCACCACACCTCTAGATAAGTTCCTTAGGGGGTCTACTTTCCAAAATGGTGTCACTTGTGGGGGGTTTCAATGTTTAGGCACATCAGTGGCTTTCCAAACGCAACATGGCATCCCATCTCAATTCCTGTCAATTTTGCATTGAAAAGTCAAACGGCGCTCCTTCCCTTCCGAGCTCTCCCATCCGCCCAAACAGTGGTTTACCCCCACATATGGGATATCAGCTTACTCAGGACAAATTGTACAACAACTATTGGGGTCCAATTTCTTCTCTTACCCTTGGAAAAATAAAAAATTGGGGGCGAAAAGATAATTTGTGTGAAAAAATATGATTTTTTATTTTTACGGTTCTACATTATAAACTTCTGTGAAGCACTTGGTGGGTGAAAGAGCTCACCACACCTCTATATAAGTTCCTTAGGGGGTCTACTTTCCAAAATGGTGTCACTTGTGGGGGGTTTCAATGTTTAGGCACATCAGGGGCTCTCCAAACGAAACATGGTGTCCCATCTCAATTCCTGTCAATTTTGCATTGAAAAGTCAAATGGCGCTCCTTCGCTTCCGAGCTGTGCCATGCGCCCAAACAGTGGTTTACCCCCACATGTGGGGTATTGGCGTACTCAGGACAAATTGTACAACAATGATTGCGGTCCATTTTCTCCTGTTACCCTTGGTAAAATAAAACAAATTGGAGCTGAATTAAATTTTTTGTGAAAAAAAGTTAAATGTTCATTTTTATTTAAACATTCAAAAAATTCCTGTGAAGCACCAGAAGGGTTAATAAACTTCTTGAATGTGGTTTTAAGCACCTTGAGGGGTGTAGTTTTTAGAATGGTGTCACACTTGGGTATTTTCTATCATATAGACCCCTCAAAATGACTTCAAATGAGATGTGGTCCCTAAAAAAAAATGGTGTTGTAGAAATGAGAAATTGCTGGTCAACTTTTCACCCTTATAACTCCCTAACAAAAAAAAATTTTGGTTCCAAAATTGTGCTGATGTAAAGTAGACATGTGGGAAATGTTACTTATTAAGTATTTTGTGTGACATATATCTGTGATTTAATTGCATAAAAATTCAAAGTTGGAAAATTGCGAAATTTTCATAATTTTCGCCAAATTTCCGTTTTTTTCACAAATAAACGCAGGTACTATCAAAGAATTTTTACCATTGTCATGAAGTACAATATGTCACGAGAAAACAATGTCAGATTCACTGGGATCCGTTGAAGCGTTCCAGAGTTATAACCTCATAAAGGGACAGTGGTCAGAATTGTAAAAATTGGCCCGGTCATTAACGTGCAAACCACCCTTGGGGGTAAAGGGGTTAAACTTGTTATCAGTATAAAAAGACACCTGTGCACACCCTCAAACAGTCTGACTCCAAACTCCACTATGGTGAAGACCATAGAGCTGTCAAAGGACACCAGAAACAAAATTGTAGCCCTGCACCAGGCTGGGAAGACTGAATCTGCAATAGCCAACCAGCTTGGAGTGAAGAAATCAACAGTGGGAGCAATAATTAGAAAATGGAAGACATACAAGACCACTGATAATCTCCCTCGATCTGGGGCTCCACGCAAAATCCCACCCCGTGGGGTCAGAATGATCACAAGAACGGTGAGCAAAAATCCCAGAACCACGTGGGGGGACCTAGTGAATGAACTTCAGAGAGCTGGGACCAATGTAACAAGGCCTACCATAAGTAACACACTACGCCACCATGGACTCAGCTCCTGCAGTGCCAGACGTGTCCCACTGCTTAAGCCAGTACATGTCCGGGCCCGTCTGAAGTTTGCTAGAGAGCATTTGGATGATCCAGAGGAGTTTTGGGAGAATGTCCTATGGTCTGATGAAACCAAACTGGAACTGTTTGGTAGAAACACAACTTGTCGTGTTTGGAGGAAAAAGAATACTGAGTTGCATCCATCAAACACCATACCTACTGTAAAGCATGGTGGTGGAAACATCATGCTTTGGGGCTGTTTCTCTGCAAAGGGGCCAGGATGACTGATCGGGTACATGAAAGAATGAATGGGGCCATGTATCGTGAGATTTTGAGTGCAAACCTCCTTCCATCAGCAAGGGCATTGAAGATGAAACGTGGCTTGGTCTTTCAACATGACAATGATCCAAAGCACACTGCCAGGGCAACGAAGGAGTGGCTTCGTAAGAAGCATTTCAAGGTCCTGGAGTGGCCTAGCCAGTCTCCAGATCTCAACCCTATAGAAAACCTTTGGAGGGAGTTGAAAGTCCGTGTTGCCAAGCGAAAAGCCAAAAACATCACTGCTATAGAGGAGATCTGCATGGAGGAATGGGCCAACATACCAACAACAGTGTGTGGCAACCTTGTGAAGACTTACAGAAAACGTTTGACCTCTGTCATTGCCAACAAAGGATATATTACAAAGTATTGAGATGAAATTTTGTTTCTGACCAAATACTTATTTTCCACCATAATATGCAAATAAAATGATAAAAAAACAGACAATGTGATTTTCTGGATTTTTTTTTCTCAGTTTGTCTCACATAGTTGAGGACTACCTATGATATAAATTACAGACGCCTCTCATCTTTTTAAGTGGTGGAACTTGCACTATTGCTGACTGACTAAATACTTTTTTGCCCCACTGTGTATATATATATATATATATATATATATATATATATATATATATATATATATATATATATATATATATATATATATATATATAGTACAGACCAAAAGTTTGGACACACTTTCTCATTTAAAGATTTTTTTGTATTTTCATGACTATGAAAATTGTACATTCACTGAAGGCATCAAAACTATGAATTAGCACGTGGAATTATATAGTTAACAAAAAAGTGTCAAACAACTGAAATTATGTCTTATATTCTAGGTTCTTCAAAGTAGTCACCTTTTGCTTTGATGACTGCTTTGCACACTCTTGGCATTCTCTTGATGAGCTTCAAGAGGTAGTCACCGGGAATGGTTTTCACTTCACAGGTGTGCCCTGTCATTGTTTAATAAGTGGGATTTCTTGCCTTATAAATGGGGTTGGGACCATCAGTTGTGTTGTGCAGAAGTCTGGTGGATACACAGCCGATAGTCCTACTGAATAGACTGTTCGAATTTGTATTATGGCAAGAAAAAAGCAGGTAAGTAAAGAAAAACGAGTGGCCATCATTACTTTAATAAATGAAGGTCAGTCAGTCTGAAAAATTGGGCAAACTTTGAAAGTGTCCCTAAGTGCAGTGGCAAAATCCATCAAGCGCTACAAAAAAAACTGGCTCACATGATGACTGCCCCAGGAAAGGAAGACCAAGAGTCACCTCTGCTTCTGAGGATAAGTTTATCCGAGTCACCAGCCTCAGAAATCGCAGGTTAACAGCAGCTCAGATTAGAGACCAGGTCAATGCCACACAGAATTCTAGCCGCAGACACATCTCTACAACAACTGTTAAGAGGAAACTTTGTGCAGCAGGCCTTCATGGTAAAATAGCTGCTAGGAAACCACTGCTAATGACAGGCAACAAGCAGAAGAGACGTGTTTGGGCTAAAGAACACAAGGAATGGACATTAGACCAGGGGAAATTTGTGCTTTGGTCTGATGAGTCCAAATTTGAGATCTTTGGTTCCAACCACCGTGTCTTTGTGCGATGCAGAAAAGGTGAACAGATGGCCTCTACATGCCTGGTTCCCACCGTGAAGCATGGAGGAGGGGGTGTGATGGTGTGGGGGTGCTTTGCTGGTGACACTGTTGGGGATTTATTCAAAATTGAAGGCATACTGAACCAGCATGGCTACCACAGCATCTTGCAGCGGCATGCTATTCCATCCGGTTTGCGTTTTGTTGGACCATCATTTATTTTTCAACAGGACAATGACCCCAAACACACCTCCAGGCTGTGTAAGGGCTATTTGACCAAAAAGGAGAGTGATGGGGTGCTACGCCAGATGACCTGGCCTCCACAGTCCCCAGACCTGAACCCAATTGAGATGGTTTGGGGTGAGCTGGACCGCAGAGTGAAGGCAAAAGAGCCAACAAGTGTTAAGCATCACTGGGAACTCCTTCAAGATTGTTGGAAGACCATTCCCATTGACTACCTCTTGAAGCTCATCAAGAAAATGCCAAGAGTGTGCAAAGCAGTCATCAAAGCAAAAGGTGGCTACTTTGAAGAGCCTAGAATATAAGACATAATTTCAGTTGTTTCACACTTTTTTGTTAAGTATATAATTCCACATGTGTTAATTCATAGTTTTGATGCCTTCAGTGCGAATGTACAATTTTCATAGTCATGAAAATACAGAAAAATCTTTAAAAGAGAAGGTGTGTCCAAACTTTTGGTCTGTAGTGTGTGTGTGTGTGTGTGTGTGTGTGTGTGTGTGTGTGTGTGTGTGTGTGTGTGTGTGTGTGTGTGTGTATATATATATCTCTATCAGCTGCTGAGAAGGTGTGCACACGTATTCTGGGTCCACTGCGGATTTTTCTGCAGTGGATTCCAGCAGATTTGATAAATCCGCAGTGGAAAACCGCTGCGGATTTACCGCTGTTTTTCAACTGCGGATTTCTATTGAAGAAGTTGTAAAACCGTTGCGGAATCCGCAGAAAGAAGTGACATGCTGTGGAATGTAAACCGCTGTGTTTCCGTGCAGTTTTTTCCGCAACATGTGCACAGCGTTTTTGGTTTCCCATAGGTTTACATTGAACTGTAAACGCATGGGAAACTGCTGCGGACCCGCAGCTGCGGAAACGCTGCGGATCTGCAGCAAAATCCGCCTCGTGTGCACATAGTGTCATAGAGCCATCAAGTGAGAAATAATAGCTAACAGGAAAGTTGTAAAAAGGAATGAAGAATGGTAGGACATTAATAAGCAAAACAACAAATAGCAGTATATTATATTTTGAAGGGATTTCTTTTTTTTTGTGGCACACATCTTCATTTTATATGTGCATCTATTTAAAAGAAACGTGGACAGCATGTCATAGAGCAAGAGAAGCGGAGCAAATTGATGTACAGTTTTGTAGGAAGAGATTCGGAATAACGTGTAATTTGTTTAAAGTGAATCTGTCATTGGGATATTACAACCCTAACTAACGGCATGCAAGTATAGAGCCTTTAATCCTTATTAAATCCATACCTTGCTTGTAGAATTAGATTTTTAAATCTTTAAGTAATCCAGAATTTAAGTTTTACTCACAAGTGCGGGGGGAGCATTTCATTTGAAGCTCTCCAACCTCTCACTCCTTTCCACACCCGCTGATGGACTGAAGACTTTGCGTAGTGGGGCATCATCACCTTGGGGTCATCTCCTCAGAAGGGAAGTGCATGCAAAATAAGGTCCTGCTTGATCTTGAATGGGGAAGGCGGGTCCCCGAGACAAGAGTGATCTGTCCATCAGAGGCCGGTGGCAGGTGGGGAGAAGGGAGAGGCGCAGGAGAGCTGGAAGCACAGAGCCTGCCCAGTGAACTTGTGGCTAAAGCTTCAACCCTGGCTTTCTCCGAGATGTCAAAATAAAATTCTACTAGCAAGGTGTGGATTTAATAAGGTATTAATACGGTATAAAGACTCTTTACTCCTATGCCATTAGTAAGGGTTGTAATATCCAGACGACAGGTTCACTTTAAATCCCTTAATAGGCTTAGGGGTCCGGTGGGCGGCTCTACAAGTCACTGACGGTGATATCTATATGCTGCGCCTGCAGAGAAGGCAGATCATTCAATATTCAATGCAACAAGTTCCTTATGAAACCAATACAGAAAATTATAATTACATGCTTTTCATTTTATGTTTAATGTTTTTCCAATTACTAACATTATAAACACTAATGAAGATGGACGGATATAAAAACACAGACTTAAAAAATTATACTCTTGCACACACACTTCTCTATGACTTATAAATAGTTTAGGCTTACTTTCCATACTTTCCTTATAACAATACGTCTCTTGTCTAGTCTGTTAGCCCTGGGCCATTGCCAGTAATGAAATATTTTTCTTCTACCAATGAAAGTTGGTTTCCCAGCCCTCCCTTATATCCCAGTGTCACCTCACTTGACTTTTAATTTGTCGTGCGCTGTACACCTCTGGCAAGTAACGTATCAGCAATAGAAACTACTCCACTACAGTCCTAAAGATAAAAATACATTAAGCTTGTCAAAATAGAACAAAGCAGATTGACAGTCTGCTGAATTACGATAATTGAATTAATGCTGCATAGTTTTCATTTATTAAATGTACAGAAAATCTACATATCCAGAAGCAGTGCCCTGTGTATAAGCTGCAGTCTATACCACTCAATATAAGCACATACAGCAGTAACCAAAAGCTCTAAAACATGCAGAACAGCATAATGTTGGAATAATAGTTTCTTGCTCCTTCCAGTGCCAAAAGCTTAGTATTTGAATAGGCTGTCGAGAACTTTTACATCGATAGCCTATCCTTGGTGTCCCGATGCAGACGTGATTGGTTACGGAGTGGAAAAGCACAACTCCTTCAACTCTACAGTGGCCGAGGCTGGAAACTGCACAGCTACATATTCATTCAAATAGGGGCGAAATGCCATATCCGACCGCGCCCACTATACAGATGATGGAGCTGGGCTGTGCAGAATCGCAACTGATCAGATACCTAGAACCACCGATTGGCAGGGGTGTTGGGTACTGCACCCCCAACGATCTCATACTGACGACTTATCCTAAGGATAGGCCATAAATATGAAAAGCACTGGACAGCCCTTTAAAGGCGTAGTCTGGTCAACTGATAAAAGTCTGCAGTCATTCTATATAAGAACTCAAAAGTCATGTGAACCACATATCATCAATATTCGCTGGTATTGTCAGTGAAAGTGGCAGGTCACATGACTGAAAGTATGTGATTTGCATACAGTCACATTCCGACTTGACGTGCTTGGTCTCTATCAATACCAGTGAATTGAGCAAGGTCAACCATGTCCAGTCAGAATGTGAGTGGAAGTATGCAAATCCCATACTTGCAGTCATGTGACTATCCGCTGTCAGTAATACGAGAATATCTTTTATGTGACTGTAAGCTTTTACCTGAAGACCAAACAGACCCTTCAAAGTAGTGGTGCATTACCTATAAAGCCCTTTAGAAATATCTATTTTAAGCCCTAACAACTTTTGTAATTAGTTTTATTGTTACATTTTTTACACTTCTCATTATCCTGCTATTTTACCTTTTTGTGATTTTTAAAATTTTCCTTCCTGTGACATTTTGTTTGAGAATAGTCTCAAACGGGACGTCACAGAAGGCTTGGGCTGCACTCAATTCTCCACAACAGTCAACCCTCCTGAAACAGGATGTCATCGGGGGCAGTGATGGGTCAATTACCACAGGTACTGTCACCATCGTCCCCTTACAACATCCTGGGTTCAGTAGAAGTGATCAAGAAGTGACCACATCTTCAAAGAAAATATAGTTCGAAGCTCTGGTCCGGGACCATAGGCAGAAGAATAGTCTCTTGCCGAACCTAGCCTACTTCTCCCAGTGCGGCATGATACCAGCTCATTGTGAACTGGCATGTGTCTTAGAATACAGGACACCACCTGCCTTACTCACCTCTTTATATTAACCCTTTAAGATTAAGTTTAACATTTCTACTCAAGTCACATTTTAAACCACCGTACCTTTTCATGGTTTTCAATGAGTATTTCAACAACAATGTTCTGAAACTTCAGATCCATGATGGCAGCTACCGTTTCTTCGTGAGGTCTCATCAGTGTTGGACCGAACACAACTCCCAAATTCGCTACCGTCATCAAATTCTTTTTGGCATTTTTAGAAACACTGGAGAAAGTCCAAAAAAGAAAAAGGAGTTCTGTATTTTTATGGCACTAGATTCACAGACGATTGGGCGATACTTCTAGTTTCATGAATTCTTAACTATCCTACACTACTGTGACACCACTTACTTCTTAACCCCTTAGTGACAGAGCCAATTTGGTACTTAATGACCAAGCCAATTTTTACAATTCTGATCACTGTCACTTTATGAGGTTATAACTCTGGAACGCTTTAATGGATCTCGCTGATTCTGAGATTGTTTTTTCGTGACATATTGTACTTCATGTTCGTGGTAACATTTCTTCGATATTACTTGAGATTATTTATGAAAAAAGGGAAATATGGCGAAAATTTTTAACATCTAGCAATTTTCAAACTTTAAATTTTTATGACTTTAAATCACAGAGATATGTCACACAAAATAGTTAATAAATGACATTTCCCACATGTCTACTTTACATCAGCACAAATTTGAAAACATTTATTTTTTTGTTAGGAAGTTATAAGGGTTAAATTTGACCAGCGATTTCTCATTTTTACAACAAAATTTACAAAACCATTTTTTTTATGGACCATCTCGCATTTAAAGTCACTTTGAGGGGTGTACATGACAGAAAATACCCAAACTTGACACCATTCTAAAAACTACACCCCTCAAGGTGCTCAAAACCACATTAAAGAAGAAGTTTATTAACCCTTTACGTGCTTCACAGGAACTGAAACAATGTGGAAGGAAAAATGAACATTTAACTTTTTTTTAGCAAACATTTTACTTCAGAATCAATTTTTTTTTATTTTCACAAGTGTAAAAAGGGAAAATTAACCACAAAATGTGCTGCACAATTTCTCCTGAATACGCCAATACCCCATATGTGGGGGTAAACCAAATGTTTGGGTGCACGGCAGGGCTTGGAAGAGAAGGAGCGCCGTTTTACTTTTTCAATGCAGAATTGGCTGGAAATGAGATCGGATGCCATGTCACGTTTGGAGAGCCACTGATGTGCCTAAACAGTGGAAACCCCCCACAAGTGACACCATTTTGGAAACTAGATCCTTTAAGGAATCTTTGTAGTTGTGTGAGCACTTTAAACCCCAGGTGCTTCACAGAAGTTTATAACGTAGAGCTGTGAAAATAAAACATCACAATTTTTTATACAAAAATGATCTTTTCTCCCCCAAATTTTTATTTTCACAAGGGTAACAGGACAAATTGTGCAACAACTTTCATGGTCTAATTTCTCCTGAGTACACCGATACCCCATATGTGGGGGTAAACCACAGTTTGGGTGCATGGCAGAGCTTGGAAGAGAAGGAGCGCCGTTTGACTTTTTCAATGCAGAATTGGCCGGAATTGAGATCGGACGCCATGTTGCGTTTGCAGAGCCCCTGATGTGCCTAAACAGTGGAAACCCCCCACAAGTGACACCATTTTGGAAACTAGACCCATTAAGGAACTTATCTAGATGTGTGGTGAGAAATTTGAACCCCCAAGTGCTTCACAGAAATTTATAACGTAGAGCCGTGAAAATAAAAAATCTTTTTTTTTTCCTCAAAAATGATTTTTTTAGCTTGCAATTTTTTATTTTCTCAAGGGTAACATGAGAAATTGTACCCAAAATTTGTTGTCCAGTTTGTCCTGAGTACGCTGATGCCCCATATGTGGGGGGGACCACTGTGTGGGCACACATCGGGGCTAGCACCCTTAGTTTCTGCGGTATGGTGCCCCCACTCATTGGCGGCTGGCCCTAATGATCCTGGTGTACACTTAACACAATATGTAGTAAAAACAAAACAACCATATGACAACCCAGTTATATTTAAAACAGCCAATATAGTTCATGATGAGACCAACACAGTATCACCAAAATAGGCAATTCGATCAATAACCACAATGCTGGCAATGTGTAGGAAATTCTAGGGCAGACTAGCCCACACATATCGTGATCTTTATTATTCCCTTCGTATGAGACCCTAATAATATTTTCTTCACACTTGGTATTGTTTTGCAAATATCTCGTCAACATAAACCTGCAAGGTTTTTTTTTAACTTTCTACTAAAAGTTATATTTTGGGGGTCCATTTGTTTTCCGTTTTGTGAGATATGTTGTATTTGCAAAGCTCGGGTTTCAGTCACAGAGGCGGCGCGGGTTCAGTCACCATTCTGAGTATAGAGTGCCGTCTTACCCTGACTGACATTCGCTCTGCGTTAGGGCTAGCTGTCAGTCAGGGCCGGGGCGCAGTTACAGCCGCCACTATGTAACCTCAAAGAGGTGATAACCTGTGCCGGCGCCACTCCCGAGACTAAAACCCAAATGAAGCCGGGGGGAATAAAGTTCATTTTCTCTCCGCAGCGTTTCGCTAAGTGCGGGCATTGGGCAGGTTAATAACACTAGTAACTAGCTTTTTTTGTGGTGACAGGTTCCTTTCAACTATTGTTGTGCGAGTATGTAATTGTGGTCAGTCTATCGAAACAAGGCTATTTCACAAGCGCCGATTTACTTAGATCTAGCCAATCCATGGTTGGTTAAAGGCACTTCAGCATGAAAAAAGAGCAGTATTAATACAAATGGAGGATTAGGCGATACTTACTTTGCCAAATGTTGAAAGAGTAGCTGTAACATTTCTTGATTTTTCTCCGGAAGTTTGTAAACTAAAAAATGAACAGCATTCACCCGAGACTCTGGACTTCCACTTTCTGTGGGAGGAAAAATATAAGAATATATGTTAGTTATTATTCATCCTACAGAATACGTATGATTCCAGACTGTGCCCTTACACCAGAGGTCCCCAACTCCAGTCCTCAAGGCCCACCAACAGGTCATGTTTTCAGGATTTCCTTTCCATTGCACAGGTGATGCAATTATTACCTGGGCAAGACTAAGGAAATCCTGAAAACATGACATGTTGGTGGGCCTTGAGGACTGGAGTTGGGGACCTCTGCCTTACACAATTCACAGCAAATTGTTTAAATAGAACCAGTCAGTAGGTTTTTAGACCCCAAAGAACAGTCATCACAGTAAAGTACTTGCAATGATTACGTCTCCGTTATCTCATAATCCATTTTCTCATGCAAATGATCTCACAAGAGCAGGGGCTTGACCTGCATTATTTAGAGCTCTCTGGTCTCTATTCCTCTCTCTCCTCCAGGCATCGGCCCCCTGCTAGTGATCGCCACCTCTGTGACCTGCTACCCCGGCCAACATTTCATGCCAAAGTCATTATTCCAGGGAGTCCTTGCACTTGTGCGATCACTTGCATAATAATTCACTGATGGCTTACACAATAAAGGAGACGTGTACTTCTAATAAAAAGGTATGAAAGTACCGGTAATCATCATTAAAGGTACTTTACTGTGATCACATTATTTAGGGATCTTAAACCCAGATGACAGTTTTCCTTTAAGGCCGGAGTCACACGGCTGAGTGCTATGCGAGAAAACATTACATAGCACTCGGCCCATTTTTTATTTTTTGGGTAGCTCACATCAGCCTTTATTTTCTCAGCCGTATTCAGCGTGCGTGTAAAATAGCACCATGCTGCGATTGTCACCAAGACTCAGCCGAGAGTTGCCAATACAAGCCTATGGGTGTGAGGAGAAAAAAAAAAAAGTGCTGTGAGTGCCGATGTCCTTTGAAAAGTCGGCAATTCATGTGCCGCATACAGTAAAATCAGTGACAGGTTAGAATAAAATAAACAGAGCAGATATATACACAAATAATACATCTACTATATAATTGTCTAAGGGTCACTTCCATCTTTATGTCTGTCCTTCTGTCTGTCTGTCTGTCTGTCACGGATATTCATTGGTCGGAGCCTCTGTCTGTCATGGAAATCCAAGTCGCTGATTAGTCGTGGCAAAACGCCCACGACCATTGCCACGACCAATCAGCGACAGGCACAGTCCGCTGGCAAAATGGCCTCGCCTTCCTCCCCGCAGTCAGTGCCCACTCCACACTTTCCTCCAGTCAGCCCTCACACAGGGTTAATGCCAGCGTTAATGGACCGCAGTGTAACGCACTCCATTAACGCAGCTATTAACCCTGTGTGACCAACTTTTTACTATTGATGATGCGTATGCAGCATCAATAGTAAAAATATCTAATGTTACAAATAATAATATATACACACACACACATATACATATATACACTGCTCCAAAAAATAAAGGGTACACTAAAATCCCACATCCTAGATATCACTGAATGAAATATTCCAGTAGTAAATCTTTAAATCACAACGAATATCCCACGGAGGTCTGGAGGTGGAATGATGCTCAAAATCAAAGTGGAAAATGAAGTTACAGGCTGATCCATCTTCAGTGGAAATGCCTCAAGACAAGGAAATTATGCTCAGTAGTGTGTGTGGCCTCCACATGCCTGTATGACCTCCCTACAATGCCTGGGCATGCTCCTGATGAGGCGGTGGATGGTCTCCTGAGGGATCTCCTCCCAGACCTGGACTAAAGCATCCGCCAACTCCTGGACACTCTGTGGTGCAACGCGACGTTGGTGGATGGTGCGAGACATGACGTCCCAGATGTGTTCAATCGGATTCAGGTCTGGGGAACGGGCGGGCCAGTCCATAGCTTCAATGTCTTCATCTTGCAGGAACTGTTGACGCACTCCAGCCACATGAGGTCTGGTATTGTCCTGCATTCGGAGGAACCCAGGTCCAAATGCACCAGCATATGGTCTCACAAGGGGTCTGAGGATCTCATCTTGGTACCTTATGGCAGTCAGGCTACATCTGGCGAGCACATGGAGGGCTGTGCGGCCCTCCAAAGAAAGGCCACCCCACACCATTACTGACCCACTGCCAACCAGGTCATGCTGAAGGATGTTGCAGGCAGCAGATCGCTCTCCACGGGGTCTCCAGACTCTGTCACGTCTGTCACATGTGCTCAGTGTGAACCTGCTTTCATCTGTGAAGATAACAGGGTGCCAGTAGCGAATTTGCCAATCCTGATGTTCTGTGACAAATGCACGGTGTTGGGATGTGAGCACAACCCCCATCTGTGGACGTCGGGTACTCCGGACTCCATGAGGATGTTCTGTTTCTCACAGTTTGTGCAGACACATGCACATTTGTGGCCTGCTGGAGGTACTTTTGCAGGGCTCTGGCAGTGCTCCTCCTGTTTGTCCTTGCACAAAGGCTGAGGTAGCATTCCTGTTGCCCTCCTACGGACCCCCTCCATGTCTCCTAGTGTACTGGCCTGTCTCCTGGTAGCGCCTCCAGTCTCTGGACACTACGCAGACAGACACAGCAAACCTTCTTGCCACAGCTTGCGTTAATGAGCCATCCTGGATGAACTTCACTACCTGAGCCACTTGTGTGGGTTGTAGAGTCTGTCTCATGCTACCACGAGTGTGAAAGAACAACCAACATTCAAAAGTGACCAAAACATCAGTCAGAAAGCATTGGTACTGAGATGTGGTCTGTGGTCCCCACCTCCCCACCTGCAGAACCACTACTTTATTGAGTGTGTCTTGATAATTGTCAATACTTTCCACCTGTTGTCTATTCCATTTGCACAACAGCATGTGAAATTGATTGACAAACAGTGTTGCTTCCTAAGTGGACAGCTTGATTTCACAGAAGTTTGATCTATTTGGAGTTATATTCTGTTGTTTAAGTGTTCCCTTTATTTTTTTGAGCAGTGTATATATAACATAGATAGAAGAAAAGCCGCGCAGTTAAAAATCACAACAGGAGCCAAAAATATAGAATAGATGGATTACATACAATAAATACAAATAGAATAGGTAGACACACAGATGTTGGTGACAAATACAATTAGAACTGTGTGTGTGTGTGTGTGTGTGTGTGTGTGTGTGTGTGTGTGTGTGTGTGAGAGAGTGTGTGTACGTAGCTTACTGTACATGCGTTTAATTAATAAAAGATAATCTTTCTGAAAAAAAAATGGGTGGACTCCAGCGTACTTTTCGCAACCAGCAGAGGGAAAGCAGATGGGGGACAATGTTTATAGCCTGGGAAGGAGGAAATATCGATGGAGCTTCCCATGTTATTAATATCAGCTCACAACTACCGTATATACTCGAGTATAAGCCGAGATTTTCAGCCCATTTTTTTTAGGCTGAAAGTGCCCCTCTCGGCTTATACTCGAGTCACCCCCACCGCTCTGTCTCCTGTCACCCCCACCAGTCTTTCTCCCCTCCCCCCCGGTCCGTCTCTCTGTCACATCATACTCACCTACTCTAGGCGCGGTCCCTGCTTCTCCGATGGTCTCCGGGTGCCGGCAGCTCTTTTTGTGTTCAAGCTCATTAAAGTGATAAATATGGAAGCGACTCCACTCTCATAGGGGTGGAGCGCATATTCATTACTTTAATGAGCGGTACCAATGACTGCTGAACACAGGAACAAGCTGCTGGAAAGACCATCGCATCAGAGAAGCAGGGACGTGCAGACTGCGCAAGGAGGGCGAGTATGACGGGGGCGGGTGAGCATTGCGATATTCACCTGTCCCCGTTCCACCGCCGCACGCCGCTCCGTCTTCCGCGTCCTCTGGCTGTGACGTTCAGGTCAGAGGACACGATGACGTGTTTAGTGTGCGCTCTACCCTCTGCCTGAACACAGTCACTGCAGAGACCTGGAAGACGGAGCGCCGGTGGAACGGGGACATGTGAATATCTCAAGTGCCGGTGTCCCCACCTGCTCAGGACAAGAGGCGAGTAGGTTTTGTTTTTTTTTGGTTTTTAAATCACAGCAGCAGCATATGGAGCAAATGTTTCTATGGTGCATCTTATGGGGCCATAATCAACCTTTGTGCAGCATTATATGGGGCAAATGTTTCTATGGAGCATCATATGGGGCTATAATCAACCTTTATGCAGCATTATATGGGGCAAATGTTTCTATGGAGCCATAATCAACCTTTATGCAGCATTGTATGGGGCAAATGTTCCTTTGGAGCAACTTATGGGGCTATAATCAACCTTTGTGCAGCATAATATGGGGCATATTTTTGTATGGAGCATCTTATGGGGCCACCATAAACTTTATGGAGCATTATATGTTGCCCATCATGAACTGCATGGAGCACTATATGGGGCGTATTTTGTATGGAGCATCTTATGGGGCTCCTGATTCAATATGGATATTTAAAAACACTTAACCCACTGAAGTCTCAATTTTACTTTTATTGGTACCTATTTTTATTTTTGAAATTTACCAGTAGCTGCTGCATTTTCCACCCTAGGCTTATACTCGAGTCATTAAGTTTCCCAGTTTTTTTGTGGCAAAATTAGGGGTCTCAGCTTATACTCAGGTCAGCTTATACTCGAGTATATAAGGTATATACTTAGCCTGTACTGGCTATTAAAATGGGGAACCCTAAAAAAAAAAAAAAAAAAAAAAGAAATTATATATGGTCCCACTATAATTAATAACCAGCAAAGGCTATGCAGATACAGACACCCTGGTCATCTGCAAGAGTTAAAAATAAAAAAACAACAATATTCCATTTGTTCCATGACAGCTCTGTTACATCTAGATGTCAGGCTGCATGGTTGCATGATGCGACCACACAGCCTGTCATTCAGCAGAGACACTGAGCAGCGTGTACTCAGTGTCTCCCTGTGAACTCCTATTCCCTGTATGAGAACACCGCGAGCGTGAGAAAGTTCTCCTGCTTACGGTGCCGTCAGACAGGTCCTGCGAGTTCAGAGCCAATAAACTCACTTCACCTTTCTGATGTCAACGCGAGCGCCATGGAAAATTTTTTTTAAATTTTTTTTTAACTCTTTTGCAGATGACAAGGGCGTCAGTGGAATAGGCGAGGATGTAAGTATGGTTTAATTAAGATTTATTAAAGGAGTCTGTCATTCTTTCAATTAAAGGACATTATTCCGGGTGTCTGTGTTTTGATACAATGTGACTATGGGGTTAGTAAAGGGGGCGTCTTATTGACGCCTCCCCATTTCTAAACTCGGGGCTTGATGTCACCTGACAATATAAAGGTGACATCAACCCCGCCAACTATCACCCCACTTGTCACCGCTACAGGGCAAGTGGGAAGAGAGAGACCAAATGGAAGAACCTTAGAGAGGCGCCTTTTCTGGGGCGGCTGAGAGCTTATGTTTTTTGCCTTGGGGGGCAGTATCCATGGCTTCTTCCTAGGCTATTAATATCAGCCCACAGCTGTCTGCATAGCCTTTGCTGGTTATTAATTATAACGGGATTTTAATCCGATTTGTGTTTGATGCTTCAACATTAACCCCTCTGTGACCTTAGACGTACTATCCCGTCGAGGTGCCCTGGGCTTATCTGACCCTGGACGGGATAGTACGTCATAGCCGATCGGCCGCGCTCACGGGGGGAGCGCGGCCGATCGCGGCCGGGTGTCAGCTGCTTATCGCAGCTGACATCCGGCACTATGTGCCAGGAGCGGTCACGGACCGCCCCCGGCACATTAACCCCTGGCACACCACGATCAAAGATGATCGCGATGTGCCGGCGGTGCAGGGAAGCACCGCGCAGGGAGGGGGCTCCCTGCGGGCTTCCCTGAGACCCCCGGAGCAACGCGATGTGATCGCGTTGCTGCGAGGGTCTCACCTCCCTCCCTGCTCCCTCCAGCCCCGGATCCAAGATGGCCGCGGATCCGGGTCCTGCAGGGAGGGAGGTGGCTTCACAGAGCCTGCTCAGAGCAGGCACTGTGAAGAATGCAGCGCTGCATGTCAGATCAGTGATCTGACAGAGTGCTGTGCAAACTGTCAGATCACTGATCTGTGATGTCCCCCCCTGGGACAAAGCAAAAAAGTAAAAAAAAATTTTTCCAAATGTGTAAAAAAAATAAAAAAAAATATTCCAAAATAATGAAAAAAAAAAAAAAAATATTATTCCCATAAATACATTTCTTCATCTAAATAAAAAAAAAAAAAACAATAAAAGTACACATATTTAGTATCGCCGCGTCCGTAACGACCCGACCTATAAAACTGTCCCACTAGCTAACCCCTTCAGTAAACACCGTAAGAAAAAAAAAAAAAAAACGAGGCAAAACACAACGCTTTATTATCATACCGCCGAACAAAAAGTGGAATAACACGCGATCAAAAGGACAGATATAAATAACCATGGTACCGCTGAAAGCGTCAAATTGTCCCGCAAAAAAAGAGCCGCCATACAGCATCATCAGCAAAAAAATAAAAAAGTTATAGTCCTGAGAATAAAGCGATGCAAAAAAAATTATTTTATCTGTAAAATAGTTTTTATCGTATAAAAGAGCCAAACCATAAAAAAATGATATAAATGAGGTATCGCTGTAATCGTACTGACCCGAAGAATAAAACTGATTTATCAATTTTACCAAACGCGGAACGGTATAAACGCCTCCCCCAATAGAAATTCATGAATAGCTGGCTTTTGGTCATTCTTCCTCACAAAAATCGGAATAAAAAGCGATAAAAAAATGTCACGTGCCCAAAAATGTTTTCAATAAAAACGTCAACTCGTCCCGCAAAAAACAAGACCTCACATGACTCTGTGGACCAAAATATGGAAAAATTATAGCTCTCAAAATGTGGTATTGCAAAAAATATTTTTTGCAATAAAAAGGGTCTTTCAGTGTGTGACGGCTGCCAATCATAAAAACCCGCTAAAAAACTCGCTATAAAAGTAAATCAAACCCCCCTTCATCACCCCCTTAGTTAGGGAAAAATAAAAAAAAATGTATTTATTTCCATTTTCCCGTTAGGGCTAGGGTTAGGGCTAGGGTTAGGGCTAGGGCTAGGGTTAGGGCTAGGGTTAGGGCTAGGGTTAGGGCTAGGGTTAGGGCTAGGGTTAGGGTTAGGGCTAGGGTTAGGGCTAGGGTTAGGGTTAGGGTTAGGGCTAGGGTTAGGGCTAGGGTTAGGGCTAGGGTTAGGGTTAGGGCTAGGGTTAGGGTTAGGGTTAGGGCTAGGGTTAGGGCTAGGGTTAGGGTTAGGGTTGGGGCTACAGTTAGGGTTGGGGCTAAAGTTAGGGTTAGGGTTTAGATTACATTTACAGTTGGGAATAGGGTTGGGATTAGGGTTAGGGGTGTGTCAGGGTTAGAGGTGTGGTTAGGGTTACCGTTGGAATTAGGGTTAGGGGTGTGTTTAGATTAGGGTTTCAGTTATAATTGGGGGGTTTCCACTGTTTCGGCACATCAGGGGCTCTCCAAACACGACATGGCGTCCGATCTCAATTCCAGCCAATTCTGCGTTGAAAAAGTAAAACAGTGCTCCTTCCCTTCCGAGCTCTCCTGTGTGCCCAAACAGGGGTTTACCCCAACATATGGGGTATCAGCGTACTCAGGACAAATTGGACAACAACTTTTGTGGACCAATTTCTCCTGTTACCCTTGGGAAAATACAAAACTGGGGGCTAAAAAATAATTTTTGTGGGAAAACAAAAAGATTTTTTATTTTCACGGCTCTGCGTTATAAACTGTAGTGAAACACTTGGGGGTTCAAAGTTCTCACAACACATCTAGATAAGTTCATTGAGGGGTCTAGTTTCCAATATGGGGTCACTTGTGGGGGGTTTCTACTGTTTAGGTACATTAGGGGCTCTGCAAACGCAATGTGACGCCTGCAGACCAATCCATCTAAGTCTGCATTCCAAATGATGCTCCTTCCCTTCCGAGCCCTCCCATGCGCCCAAACGGTGGTTCCCCCCCACATATCGGGTATCAGCGTACTCAGGACAAATTGGACAACAACATTTAGGGTCCAATTTCTCCTGCTAACCTTGGAAAAATACAAAACTGGGGGCTAAAATATAATTTTTGTGGAAAAAAAAAATATTTTTTATTTGCATGGCTCTGCGTTATAAACTGTAGTGAAATACTTGGGGGTTCAAAGCTCTCACAACACATCAAGATGAGTTCCTTAGGGGGGTCTACTTTCCAAAATGGTGTCACTTGTGGGGGGTTTCTACTGTTTAGGTACATTAGGGGCTCTGCAAACGCAATGTGACGCCTGCAGACCATTCCATCTAAGTCTGCATTCCAAATGGCGCTCCTTCCCTTCCGAGCCCTCCCATGCGCCCAAACGGTGGTTCCCCCCCACATATGGGGTATAAGCGTACTCAGGACAAATTGGACAACAACTTTTGAGGTCCAATTTCTTCTCTTACCCTTGGAAAAATAAAAAATTGGGGGCAAAAATATAATTTTTGTGAAAAAATATGATTTTTTATTTTTACGGTTCTGCATTATAAACTTCTGTGAAGCACTTGGTGGGTCAAAGTGCTCACCACACATCCAGATAAGTTCCTTAGGGGGTCTACTTTCCAAAATGGTGTCACTTGTGGGGGGTTTCAATGTTTAGGCACATCAGTGGCTCTCCAAACGCAACATGGCGTCCCATCTCAATTCCTGTCAATTTTGCATTGAAAAGTCAAATAGCGCTCCTTCCCTTCCGAGCTCTCCCATGCGCCCAAACAGTGGTTTACTGCCACATATGGGGTATCAGCGTACTCAGGACAAATTGGACAACAACTTTTTGGGTCCAATTTCTCCTGTTACCCTTGGTAAAATAAAACAAATTGGAGCTGAAGTAAATTTTTTGTGTAAAAAAGTTAAATGTTCATTTTTATTTAAACATTCCAAAAATTCCTATTAAACACCTGAAGGGTTAATAAACTTCTTGAATGTGGTTTTGAGCACCTTGAGGGGTGCAGTTTTTAGAATGGTGTCACATTTGGGCATTTTCTATCATATAGACCCCTCAAAATGACTTCAAATGAGACGTGGTCCCTAATAAAAAATGGTGTTGTAAAAATGAGAAATTGCTGGTCAACTTTTAACCCTTATAACTCCCTAACAAAAAAAAAATTGGTTCCAAAATTATGCTGATGTAAAGGAGACATGTGGGAAATGTTACTTATTAAGTATTTTGTGTGACATATCTCTGTGATTTAATTGCATAAAAATTCAAAGTTTGAAAATTGCGAAATTTTCAAAATTTTCGCCAAATTTCCGTTTTTTTCACAAATAAACGCAGGTACTATCAAAGAAATTTTACCACTATCATGAAGTACAATATGTCACGAGAAAACAATGTCAGAATCACCAGGATCCGTTGAAGCGTTTCGGAGTTATAACCTCATAAAGGGACAGTGGTCAGAATTGTAAAAATTGGCCTGGTCATTGACGTGCAAACCACCCTTGGGGGTTAAATAGTCTAAGTTAGATGAAAGGATGTGAGAAAAATATAAGCATAAATTACATTTATGGGATCAAATAACTAAAAATTAGCATGTGCATATGTGTTCACCCTTTTGCTATGAAGCCCCTAAAAATTTCTGGTGCAAGCATTTTAGTTAAAGTTATTAAGAAATACAAGTTTGGGTTAGTTAATTAAAAAAAATAAAAATGATGATACCCCAGAGCACCATCAAATCCATTATCAAATGGAAAGAACATGGTACCACAACAAACCTGCCATGAGAGGGTCGCTCACCAAAACTCTCAGCTCGGGCAAGGAAGGCATTAATAAGAGAGACAGCATAGAGACCAAAGGTAACCCTGAAGGAGCTGCAGAGTTCCCAAGGAGAGACACGAGAATCTGTCAATACGACCACAATCCGCAGGCTCCATAGAGGTAGCCTTTATGGAAGAGTGGACAGAAAAGGCCTTTACTTACACACAAAAATTGTAAGGCTTGCTTTGACTTTGCCAAAAGACATGTGGAGACTCCCCAAATATATGGAGGAAGGTGCGATGGTCAGATGAGAACAAAATTTTACTTTTTGTCCACCAAGGTAAATGCTATGTCACGTTGCCAGGTCACTTTTACTACATAATAAACGCTGTAAGAACTAACACCAAAAAACAATAGTAGAATTGTGCCATTCAAAACTACAACCTGTCCTGCAAAAAAGAAGACCTCATATGGCGACAAATATGTAAAAAGTTATGGCTCTTGCAACAAGAGGAGGAACAAAAATAAAAGTACAAAAATGAAAAATTCCCAGATCCTTAATGGGCAGATTGCGAATATCGGCAGCGTTATATGTAAATATGAAAATAATAGCTGTAAGGTATCTAGCACTGCACAGCATGTACTTAAACCTAATGTAGGCGACATGATAAAAATAAGTAAAATAAAGGCTGGAAGATAAATTAAATAATCAGACATAAAATGTATTATTCTGTTCACGTCACCTTTCTTACTCCTTCTGCTCAAATCAATCCAGGTCAATAAGCAACATCATTTTATTATTAAAATGCTTCAAAGTTGTCTCTGCAACAAATGTGATTTTATCTTGTTTCACATATTTTCTTAGTACCTTAAGCATCTGCAAAATGCCTAGTAAAGTAGTTTTTTTTTTATATTGAAAATTTTGGTTACAACTTCTTTTACAATAAATGGGACCTAGGATATAATTGGAGGCAACTACTGGTTGGAAGTGTCAGACATTAAAATCTAACCCAAGACCACATCTAAATAGAGTTTGTATATCCTGTATGTATGCGCACATATTACAAATAAAATGTAAAAAAAAAAAAAAAGAAGAAAACCATTAGTAAAAACTAGGCTATGAAAAACTACATCCGATTGTTCTAGAGTAACTGTCGTTTTAATTTTCACACATAAATCAACAGTATACATGAAAATATGAAACTTTAGGAAATTTCTTATTAGAGGAATCGAATTAGACCTATCATTAATTCTTAAACGGAACCTGTCAGCGCTACAACCCCCCCCCCCCCCTCCCCCTCCCCGGGACGCTAATGAAGGAAGAGGCGGCACCCGGCGTGCAGAGGCGCTGAGTGACAGCTGTGGTGCATCTGTATTAGGGGGGGAAAGACCTGCCCCCAGGTCTAATTCGAGGTATGAGGGGACACATTATAAAAGTGATTATTGCAGCATTTGCAGGGACCCAAACTAAAAGAGCCACCTTGACAGAATGCAGCATTAGTGCTGCACAAGGTGGCTCTTCTAGTTAAAAACGCCTGGGGGGGGTGACAGGTTCCCTTTAAAATGAAGTATGGGAGTGCCGCAGATAGCGGAGTCCAGCATTCAGGTGTATCCAGCAGTCCTACAGCCAATGAATGTAGCTGTGTTGTATGTGTGACAGGGAATTTCAGAGCTTTACTCTTAAGATCGTGGAGAGTGAAGATGGTCAGCCCCCCACCAACCCACACGTTATCGTCTACTCTATGGATAGCTGATAACTTATAATAATAAATAATGCTAACTTTAAATATTGGGAATAAATTTTCTATTGTAGAAACGAGAATGCAAGGACATTAACTTTTCCCTTAAGGAAATACAAAGTAGCTATAGAAGGAATAATAACACGCCTCAGGATAAAAATGCTGGAGGCCTCTGAATTGATTTGCTCCAATGAAATGATGGTGACACATTATTGGTGACACCTATATGTCATGTGCCTTTTGTGAGTTGCTCAGACAAACAGGTGCATACATGATGGTTTATGGCTGAGCAGATGGTCCATGATCCATCAGGAAAAATCATGTTACATTCTACTAACGCATTTACAGGAGATAGGCACCAAAGATTGTCAGATATGTAAATGTATAAAGCCCAGTGAAGAAGTGTGATACCGTGAAATGAAATGAAGTGAAGCGAATATTTCAGACCCCAAAACATTTCTGAAGAAAAGGTGTGGGATTACCAGAAAGGAATGCACAGGATTAGAAAATAAGGTAAGCTGTTTTTTCCAGAAACATTGCCAACCCCAGCCATGGGATACATCTCGTATGGCAGTTTCCCCTGTGCAGAATTATTGGGCAACTGAGTATTTTGACTATGTCCTCATTTTTATTCAGATTTTCCAACTTCAGGCTGTATAAACTTGAATGCTTATTGGATGAAGCAGATCAGGTGATGTTTATATGTGTAATGAGTAGGGTATGACCTAAGGATATGACACCCTTTATCAAGCTGTGCAGAATTATTAGGCAGGTTGTTTTCCTCAGGTAAAATGGGCAAAAAAAAAAAAAAGATTCAACCGACTAGAACAAGTCAAAAATTGTTACAATATTAGGGCGCGCTAACTATCAAACGTTTTGTTGCAAATCGCCAACAGGGTCATAAGAATTGTGTTGGAAAAAATGTTGAGAATTCGATTAAAATCAACTTTTATAAATATCTATTACAAATGTGTAGATCTAAACAGACAAAAAGTAGGATATGGACTCATTTCATACACTAGCCCAATAGACAGATAGCATACATTGTCATCTACCCATCTTCACAGTATAAGACATAAATTAAGTTTACAATTCGCACCATCTATTGGTCAGGGTGATGTCACCATTGATGGAGTACACATCAGCAGTGGTCTGCACACACATTAGCTTACTTTAAGATAGATCCGCATCAACAGTGGTTGATAGGGCAAGTATATCAAGAGGTTTACATACTTATCAGATGGATACAATATTTTGAGATGTTTATCGATTTACAACATGCATATAGATAATTCGTTTACACTGTGAGGAAAAGAAAGTGTACCTTGGACCAACTCATTATAATGGTGACAAATATTGTAATGAGCTCTCCTCATCACTTGGCACGTACAGGTGTAGTTAATGAATTTGGAGTGAATTTCTATTTAAAAGCCCCATTCAGTGGTTATTAGCAGAGGTATTGACATAGATACTGAGCTGCTGTGTAAAGGATTCTGCTTTCTACCCTAGGCAGAATGAAGTCTTTAAGCTATTCCCCTGAGGAGCCCATGATGGAGGAGACACATCAGAAGGCGCATGAGGAATATACAGAGCTAGCTGTGGACTGCTCTTGTAAGGGCAGGAGATTTTGGGGCTTGGAGTCAGAGTATCCAAGTGCTCCCTGTATATTGCCAGATGCATACAACTCCTGTCCGGTATATCTGTGAGGGTGTCTAATGAGGCGAGATCATTCCAAACCGTTATTTTGAAAAGAGTAAAAAGATGTATATTAACTGTCAAATAATTGAGAACAATTGAACATAAAGGGACCAGGAAGCCATTATCCTCCAGTGCTGTCATATTCCAGAACTACAGCCTCCCTGGAGTGTCCAGAACTACAAGGTGCTGAGTGATCAGAGACATGGCTGAGGTAAGGAGGCTGAAATCCCACCTCTACTGAACAAGACACAAAAGTGGACACCTCAAGACTGGGACAAGAAATAACAGATTTTGCAAAGGTTTTTGGACTGATGAAATGAGACTGACTCTCAATGGACTAGATCAGGGGTCCCCAACTTGTGGCTCTGGAGCCACATGTAGCTCATGGGCCCATCATGTGTGACTCAAGGCTGCCTGCCAGCTTGGTGAAGTAGTATCTGGTCTAGTAAACAGCCATGAAGAGCAGGTGATGAAGAACAGAGATTGATGAGCATATACTGGCCTTGGCGGTTTAGAGAGAATTTAAGCATGGGAGCCTACAAAGAAGACATTTGCGCACACAGAACGCAACTAGTAAAGGTAAAACTTTATTGAAATAATTTAAGTATGATACTACCTGTCAGAGGAGGTGCTTGAAGCTGGATGAAATAGTGTTGTGCGAGTTCTTTATGGGAGAATACTGAATGGGGTATTATGGGAACCTCTGGATCTTTGTATATGGCTTTGTTGTTTTTTCTACAGTAAAGCTTTGGCTGTCTATATAATGGCAGCTATGGGTATCACAAATATGAGTGGGACGGGAGCTGGTTGTGGCTCACGACAGTCTCTCGAAGCTGAATGTGGCTCTCAAGGTCAGAAAAGGTTGCAGACCACTGACTTTGTGCATCCCAAGTACACACTATAAGACAGGGGTCCCCAAACTACGGCCCGCGGGCCGCATCCAGCCCCCGGAGGCCTTTTACCCGGCCCCCGCCGCAATTCACATGTTCCTCTCGCTTCTGAGCGCCCGGCGCTATGCAGAAGCGAGAGTTCGGCGCTCATCTTCCAGAGTCTGGAATCCAGACTGAGACTCCAGTCCAGACCTAGATGAGCACGTCGCACGTAGTGACGCGCGACGTGCGCATCTAGGCCTCACAGACGAACAGCAAGGAGCGCGCCGAGGAGACCGCTGAGGAGACAGGAGGACCAGCCGCGCTGTCTGAGTGATACCGGAGCCGCGAGAGACGTCCCATGTATGTGACAGGCTCCGAGAGGCAGCAGGTTAGTGACACCTGTCATGGAGGAGCCCCCTTCTGTCACCGAGTAGTGTCATTATTAGGAAACAGGCTGCAGTAGCTCTGTGAGGGCACTGTGTGGCTCAGGGGAAGCGCCAGGACCAGAGGGGCTGGGAAGTTACCACTGGTTTAGGGTTAGCTCCTCACTGCTGCCAGGACCTGGATTGGTGAATGATGCCGTCTGCCATACATCAGCCACAGAGAGCAGTGGCCAGGAGCTGGCCAGTGATCTCCTCATGGGGGTCGTCCCCCTGCGCTATCTTACAATGGTGGGGCCTCCTGTGCTATACCAGAATCGGGGTCCCCTGCGCTATCTTAGAATGGTGGGGCCCCCTGTGCTGTATTAGAATGGTGGGCGCTATGCAGAAGCGAGAGTTCGGCGCTCATCTTCAGAGTCTGGAATCCAGACTGAGACTCCAGTCCAGACCTAGATGAGCACGTCGCACGTAGTGACGCGCGACGTGCACATCTAGGCCTGACAGACGAACAGCGAGGAGCGCGGACAGCGCGGGAGCGGCTCCGCTACAGTGCACTGCTAGGTAATGTATAGTTTTCTTTGTTTTTTAAGCGGGGATGGGGGGGTTGGGAGAGAGCATGGGAGCTGGACCTATATGGGGGGGTTGGGAGAGAGCATGGAGCTGGACCTATATAGGGGAAGACAGAGCATGGAGCTGGACCCATATGGGGGAAGACAGAGCATAGAGCTGGACCTATATGGGGGAAGACAGAGCATGGAGCTGGACCTTTATGGGGGAAGACAGAGCATGGAGCTGGACCCATATGGGGGAAGACAGAGCATGGGAGCTGGACCTATATGGGGGAAGACAGAGCATGGAGCTGGATCTATATGGGGGAAGACACAGCATGGAGCTGGACCTATATTGGGGAATTCAGAGCATGGAGCTGGACCTATATGGGGGAAGACAGAGCATGGGAGCTGGACCTATATGGGGGAAGACAGAGCATGAAGCTGGACCTATATGGGGGAAGACAGAGCATGGAGCTGGACCCATATGGGGGAAGACACAGCATGGAGCTGGACCCATATGGGGGAAGACACAGCATGGAGCTGGACCTATATTGGGGAATTCAGAGCATGGAGCTGGACCTATATGGGGGAAGACAGAGCATGGGAGCTGGACCTATATGGGGGAAGACAGAGCATGGAGCTGGACCTATATGGGGGAAGACAGAGCATGGAGCTGGACCCATATGGGGGAAGACAGAGCATGGAGCTGGACCTATATGGGGGAAGACAGAGCATGGAGCTGGACCCATATGGGGGAAGACAGAGCATGGAGCTGGACCCATATGGGGGAAGACAGAGCATGGAGCTGGACCCATATGGGGGAAGACAGAGCATGGAGCTGGACCTATATGGGGGAAGACAGAGCATGGAGCTTGACCTATATGGGGGTGATTGTTGGTATATTGTTTTTGTAGGGCTGTATATATATCTATTGGTATTTTACTAATAGAAATTTGGAATCCCTAGGACACAATGACGTCAAGAAAGAGACATTGACCACCTCATCAGTCAAAAGCAGGCCCATAGTTCCCATTGAAATAATGGTGAGTTTGTTGATTTAAATTAACTAGTTCTTTATTTTGAATATTGTATTTGTTCCCTGTATGTTTTTTTTACTTTAAAATGAGATATGTGTAGTGTACATAGGGATTTTCACAGTTTTTTTTATAGTCCGGCCCTCCAACGGTCTGAGGGACAGTGAACTGGCCCCCTGTGTAAAAAGTTTGGGGACCCCTGCTATAAGAGCTCCTTCTCTAAAGGCAGCCATGTTAATGACCAGATAATCAAACCGGTTAAATTACAAAATGTTTCTGTACACCGTGAACCTAAAAGTAGATATTGTTACATAAAGTATACTCTATAAATTACATAGCTTTATAACCTATCCCATTTAATGTGAGCTTTATCCGCTTGTTCATATGGATCACTGATAAGGAACAAACAAAGAATAAAGAAAGTGAATATTTACTGGCAGGATTGATGAACTGTTCATGCAGCTCGTATGTCATCAGTGGTTCTGGCAGGCTCCTGAAATACAAGGGCAGCTCAAAGTTAAAACCAACCCTGTCAAGCTATTTTAATATATACTGGTTATGCAACATTTCTAAGTAGTATTGCAGCACAATTAACACATTTATTACTGAAAGTGCTCATTCACCTTAAATGTCTGGCATCTCGAAAAAGTTACATAAACCACCAATTATAGGAAGCTATAGGTTTACCAGAATTTTTGACAATAGACTTTGTAAAGATGTTGTCACAAAAAACAGTAATTCTACTTTTAATAACTCTGCAGCTTATATTCTGGATGCCTGTGTTCGGCCTCCTTCACATGTCCGTGTTTCAGGTACATGCGGCATCTTTTTTTTTTTCCACATGTACCACACGTACTTATTATAATCTTATTATTACTTTTTATTATTGCACACACACGTCCATTTTTTTTTTTTTTACCAGCAGCACGGATGACAAGGGCCAATACAAGTCTATGGGACAGCACACGGACGGCATACAGCATCACAGTCCATATTACTCCAGAAGTGTATATGCAAAATGATCACACTGAAATCACTGGTCATTGACAGAAAATGTGAGGGCCTCAAACGCTTTAGTACTGCTCAGAAATTGCAAATGTGATAATGTGATATATCATTTAAGCATATTGCTACTGATATATATATATATATATATATACATATATATAATTTTTACTTCAATATCTAAGTTTTAAGCTTTCTAGGACCAATTACTATAATTCTAGAAAGGAGTGGTGATCCGAAACATCCTAGGTAATCTTCTATCATGGTCATCCCAAAAGATTATTTTGATGAGATCAGAGTATCGTAGAGCAACTGGAAATAAAAAAAAAAAAAAAAAAGATCTCTAACAAATCTTTTACCTGTCTTGTGTCCTTTTGTGCATTTTATAGAAGCAGCACTGAATCTATCATGGGCGATGTCCACCACTGCAATCCTGAACCTATTGTCTGATCCTGAACAACTGGACAGGGACTGCCGACACTTAAACTCCCAAGCGCTTTAGATAGCGGTCTGTCAAACACTGGTTCTGCAGGCAGTTATCGCACCCAACTTTACCATACACTAAAGTGATCACACTACCAAGAGGTCCTGTCACCGGGTTACCGCGACAGTGTGGAGCCAGAAGACTGCAGCGTCTGAGTACTCCTACTCCGGCGCTGAGAAGAAGCACTTCGCTTTCATTTTAAATATGTTTATTTCTTCTGGCAGAACAGGGGTTAATGAGGCATGTTGGAAATCCCTGTGCTCACAGCTGAGCTTGGTTAGCCACTCCTTTCCCCTTTATAATCTGAGCTCTGTTACAAATTCTTGTCAGAGCTAGCATTTGTTGCATGGCTAATGGAGGGAGAGGAGCCCATATGAGAAGAAGAGTTCGAGGAGTTATCAGTGACTTGCTTGGTTTGTAGGTTTGGTAATTCCTTCTCTGTTTTTGTTTATTCCCTTATTGCCATGCCCCGATGCATTCCTCTGTTACATGTGAGTGAATATTTTTTTTATACCTGGAGTTTTCTATTAACCCTTGTTTGTGCTGCCTTGTTTGTCGGGTTGGTGTACTACGGTGCACAGTAGCGCCCCTTCTTCCCTTGGTGGGGTAAGAGAACAGACAGAGGGCTAACTCAGGATATAAGGAAAGGGTGAAGACCCCAGCATCTTCACCTTCAGAAGTATCCCAGGGAGTAGGGCAAACTAGGGCACCCCCTAGTGTTAGGGACAGGGAAGGAGCCCCTGGTCCCAGGTCAACCGACAGCTGTGTCATGACAGCTCCTGTGTTCTCTATGAAAACAATCTCTGGAGAACAAAAGTATAGGCAGTCCAAAATCGGATATGTTGGATCATTAACTTTCCCCTAAACTCATCTGTTGTGATGCGCACACAATAGACGGACAGCTGAACCTGTCGATAATCAGTGGGTATGGATGATGCTAGTCTAATGTTTATATGGGCATTTAGTAACTAAGTTTCCTTCTGTATTACAGACTGCAATCTAATGACAGTTTTTAAAAATGCTTGCTTCATGATTATCTTGCGATTTAAACAAGCTGCTCATCACTCAATGAACAAGGAAAAACAGGATTTTTGGTTGCTTACCGTAAAATCTGTTTCTCTGAGCCTTCATTGGGGGACACAGGAACCATGGGTGTATGCTGCTGCCACTAGGAGGCTGACACTATGCAAATAAAAAAGTTAGCTCCTCTGCAGTGTACACCCCACCGACAGGAAGTAGGATATTCAGTTAGTGAGAAAGCAGTAGGAGAAGCAACGTGTAAAAGAGATGAATAATAATATAATAATAATAATAATAATCTCCAACAAATTCCGCAGCGCTCCACAGATTAACAGTTTCAAACACTCAGTGTTCAAAGAACTCAAACGTTAAGCGTATAACACAATAAACAGAGCTGTTCAACTTGGGAGGGTGCTGTGTCCCCCAATGAAGGCTCAGAGAAACAGATTTTACGGTAAGCAACCAAAAATCCCGTTCTCTCTATCGCCTCTCATTGGGGGACACAGGAACCATGGGATGTCCCAAAGCAGTCCCTGGGGTGGGAAAAACAGATTTCTATCAGGTCAGAGGACCCACCACTGCCGCCTGCAGGATCCTTCTGACCAGGCTGGCATCCGCCGAAGCATAGGTATGGACCTCATAAAATTTGGCGAATGTGTGGATGGAAGACCAGGTTGCCGCTTTGCAAAGCCGTAGGGCGGAAGCCCTGTGGCGTACCGCACAGGAAGCGCCGACTGCCCGGGTAGAGTGAGCCTTTATCCCAGGAGGGGGCACTCTGTTCTTGACCCGGTAAGCCTCCAAAATTGCCGTTCTGATCCAGCGAGCAATAGTCGCCTTGAAATCCGGCAGGCCTCTACGCGTGCCATCAGGAATGACGAAAAGAGAATCCGTCTTCCGGAAAGCGGCCGTTCTAGCCAGGTAGATCCTCACTGCCCTGACGAGGTCCAGCTTGTTCAACGATCACTCCAGGGGAGGAGTCGGAGCTAGACAAAAAGGAAGGCAGAACAATGTCCTCATTGAGGTGGAAACCACCGTAGGAAAGAAGGAAGGCAGAGGCCTGAGGACCACCTTGTCCTGGTGGATAACCAAGAAAGGAGGTCGGCAAGAAAGTGCCGGCAACTCTGAAAACACGGCGGATAGGAATGATGGCCACAAGAAAAGGCCACCTTCCAAGATAGAACTGACAGAGGAACCTCCCTGAGGCGCAAAAGGGGAAAACCTTCAGAATGTCCAGCACCAAATTTATTAATCCCAAATTAAATCCCAAGAGTCCACAGGGGTCCTGTACGGAGGAACAGCATGGGCCACTCCTTGAAGGAAGGTCTTAACCTGTGGCCGAGAAGATAACGTCTTCTGATAAAGGATAGAGCGCGCAGAAACCTGGCCCTTTAGGGAACTAAGAGCAAGGCCCGAACCCATACCTTCCTGAAGGAAGGCCAAGATGGAAGGCAGGGAAAAGTACATAGGTGAAACGCGGTTGGACTCGTACCAACGGAAGTAAGTCTTCCAGGTACGATAGTAGATCCTTGAAGACGAAGGCTTCCAAGCCTGGATCATGGTGTGAATCACTCGATTTCGAGACAGCAGACCGGATCAGTCTGGAAGCCTCCAGGGAGCATCCGCGAGAAGGTTGACGATCTCCGTGAACCAAGACCTCCTGGGCCAATCCGGAACGTTTAGGATGACCTCGGCTTTGATCTTCAATAGTTTGGGAACCAGAGGAAGAGGGGGAACAGATAGGGAAGCACAAACTGCGACCAAAGAATGGCCAGAGCATCGGCACCCACTGCGAGAGGATCGCGGGATCTGGAGACGAAAACGAGGGACCTTCCTATACAGGCGGGATGCCATGAGGTCCACATCCGGCGTCCCCCATACAAGGCAAATTTGCTGGAAGACCACATAACGCAGGGACCATTTCCCTTCCGCAAGGCCCTCGCGGCTGAGGAAGTCGGCGGCCCAATTGTCTACACCGGGGATATGCACCGCGGATGTCGCTGGAAAACAGTCACCTCACCCAAAGAGGATTTTGGAGACCTCAGAAAAACGCCAAGGTACTCCGAATCCCTCCTTGGTGTTTGACATATGCCACAGCCGTGGCATTGTCCATCTGAATTCGGACTGGTAGACCCATGAGAAGTCTCTCCCAGTGAAGGAGGGACAGGTAAAAAGGCCCGTATTCCGAGGACGTTGACCGGAAGCGAAGACTCCAGCGCCGACCAACGTCCCCGGACAGTCCAGGGACGAAAACCCACCCCCCAGCCGAGAAGGCTGGAATCCGTCGTGACAACCTGCCAGGAACGGAAGGAAGGACCGACCTAGGAAGATGAGAGGAGATGTCAGACACCAATTGAGGGACCGTTTGACTCAGGGCGAAAGATGAGTTGGACGATCCAGAGAAAGGACAGACTTGTCCCACTGCCAAAGGATCGCTTGCTGAAGAGGTCGTGAGTGGATTTGAGCAAAGGGGATCGCTTGTGATGTTGCCACCATTCTTCCCAGGGCCTTCATAGCCGTTCTGAAGGATGGAAGCTGGGTACCCTGAAACAAGCTAATTTTCCGGCGGAGCGAAGCTCTCTTCTCCTCAGAAAGAAAAATCCTGGTTCGACAGGTGTCGGACCGCATGCCTAGGAACACGAGGCGCTGAGTCGGAATAAGGCAAGACTTCTTGTTGACAAGCCGCCCGAAACGGGACAGGGTGTCGAGAACGATGGACAAGCTTTCCTGGAAATGAGAAAAGGATGGAGTCTTGAAGAGAATATCATCGAGGTACGGAACGAGTACCAGACTTCTGACCCTCCAGATGGCCAGCGAGGCTGCCCTGATCTTTGTAAAGACCCTGGGAGTGGTTGCGAGACCGAAAGGAAGGGCGACAAACTGGGAATGCTCCTGATGTACCGCAAAACGCAGGAATCTGTGATGTCCTGGAAATATAGAGACATGAAAATAGGCGTCCAGAATGTCTATGGAGAACAGAAATTCCTATGCCTCCATGGAAGTGGTTACCAAATGAAGGGATACCATTCTGAAAGTCGCAGGCGAACCCTTTTATTCAGTAACTTGAGATCCAGAATTGGTCCGAGTAGAAGCCTGTGAATCCTTCTCTTTCTGGAACGGGAACAATTACCCCCGCGCTGAGGAGAGAGACGATGGCTGCAAGGAAACCCGGAACCAAAGTCGGGTCTTTTGGAGGGCGAGATTCGAAGAAAGCAATCCTAGGGCTAAGGCTAGTTTCACATTTGCGTTTAAAAACACAGCGTTTTAAACGCAAACGCAGGTGGTAAAAAAAAGCATGTAAACGCGTGCAAACGCTGCGATTTTTAGACGCATGCGTTTTTGCATGTGGTAAAAAAACGCGGCGTTTTGACGCGTTTACATGCGTTTTTTTCCTGCGTATGCATTTTTGAAATGCATGATGAGAAGTGTGTGACAGCTGCCAATCATCAAAATCAACTAGAAAACCCACTATAAACAGAAATAGCTAGGGTTAGGGTTAGGATCCCTAGGGTTAGGATTAGGATCCCTTTATCACCTTGATGGGTTAGGGTTAGGATCCCTAGGGTTAGGGTTAGGATCCCTTTAGGGTTAGGGTTAGGATCCCTTTAGGGTTAGGGTTGGGGGGTGGCTTATCAGTGTGTATTCTTGTGTTTTTCTATTGAAACGCATGCGTTTAAAAACGCAAGCAAACGCACGTGCTTAAAAACACATGCGTTTACATAGACAGCAATAAGTTTTTTTGCGGCAAAAAAACGCCTCTAGAAATTACTACATGTTGCATTTCCGCAACAAAACGCAAGCATAGAAACGACGCATGCGTCGTCAAAACGTGGCAAAACGCATGCGTTTTTAATGTTAAGTATAGAAAAAAAACGCATGCTTTTTTTGCGCTAAAACGCA
Organism: Ranitomeya imitator; assembly: GCF_032444005.1. Lineage (NCBI taxonomy): Eukaryota > Metazoa > Chordata > Amphibia > Anura > Dendrobatidae > Ranitomeya > Ranitomeya imitator. Next base: position 1,033,715,453 of record NC_091282.1, on the reverse strand, counting down.
GCGGCAAAAAACGAAAATGTGAAACCAGCCTAAGAAACTAAATCAATTTTGTATCCCGAGGATACCACTTCCCTGACCCATGCATCCTCCATCGCCGTAAGTCAAACGCCTTTGAAGAAAGGAAGACGACTGCCCAGCTTGGGAGATGCACCGGGATCCCAGTGAGAATCATGCCGAGGTACATCTTCCAGGTCTAGACCTGGTGGGTCTTCCTTGGGAATAGCGGGAGAGCCAGGAAGAAGTAGGCCTAAAGGAAAACTTCTTCCTATCTTGGCGCGCTTGCGACCTCTGCTGTAGAGGAAGAGGTCGGCGAGGTTTGGATTGGGGGAAAAGGGAACTTGTCCCCCCGGTCGCGTCCTTAATAATTTGGTCCGGTCTCGAACCAAAGGACGCGATCCCTGAAAGGGCAAGGTGGTAAGGGACTTCTTAGAAACAGGTCCGCTTGCCAGGCCTTAAGCCAAACTGTCCAGCGGATGGCAACGACATTGCTGGATGCCTGAGCTGCATGAGACGCGGCATCCAGGGAGGCAGAGACCAAATACTCACTCACGTGAGAAATCTGGTTGGCAAGCTCAGCTAGCTGTTCTGGTTGGGCCCAGCCAGAATGCCTTGACGGAGTTGCTTTGCCCATTTGGCCACAGACTTTGAAACCCATGAGGAGGCAAAAGCCGGGCAAAAAGTGGACTCAGCCGCTTCGAAGGCTGACTTCGCAGCAAAAGATTCTAAAGTCTACCATTAGATTCCTTCAAAGATGCCGCACCAGGAAGAGGGCCGGACTGTGTAGGTTGATAGTCTGGAGACTGGTGGGTCCACGGAGGGAGCTGTCCAGTTGGGGGTGCTCCGGAGAAAAAAGTTATAACACGCCGAGGCGCTGTCCTCTTTGAAAGCGTCTGGTCGGATTCTCTTTTTCTCTGGCCATCAGGTCCTCATATTCAGAATGAGGGGCGAAAACTTTGGAAGGTGGCTTGGACCATCTAAACAAAACCGCCTGATCTGCGGGTTCCGTAGCGCAGAGGTCCCCAACTCCAGTCCTCAAGGCCCACCAACAGGTCATGTTTTCAGGATTTCCTTTGCATTGCACAGGTGATGCAATTACCTGGGCAAGACTAAGGAAATCCTGAAAACATGACCTGTTGGTGGGCCTTGAGGACTGGAGTTGGGGACCTCTGCCGTAGCGGAGTCTTTGATGCCACAGGTCTGGTTAACTGCAGCAATGAGGTTCTGAACCATATCCCTCATGCTAGCAATTTGGTTAGAATCGAGCTTCAAAACATCTTCCGAAGGCGCATCAGAGAATACTTCGCCTGACTCGGGGGAGTAAAACTGGAAAAAACAACTCAGACCGGCATTCCTGTCTAGATCCTTTGCGGCCAATATTGGTAGACTCGGACGGAGCTTCCTGTGACCCGCTGGCGACAGCTGAAGTTGTCAGGGGCAACCTATCAAGCACAGACACTAGGGTCTGAGACACTCGGGTGAGATTGCAGGGATGGGGACAGAGAGGAGACCCACCCTGGGATAGGGAACTCACTCCCTCGGACAGCAGGGGTGTCCAGGGCGGTGGGCACCGTGGCGCTGTTGCAGTCCTGACAGAGGGAGGGAAGTCAGCTATGTAGGGCGAACGTACAAAGTGACGGACCAAGATAGCAGAAGAAGCAGGAGGACGGGAGCGTTATCCCTTAGAATTAGACATGGTGCCAGAGGGTTAGGGGACGGAAGCAGAGGGGACTGTCAGTCTGCTGTGCAGATATACTCACAGCAGATGTCCTGTAGCTTCCAGGCTGTAGAGGAGCAGGTCCTGCAGACAGATGCACCGCTGGATGCGACGACCCATGGCGACGCCAGAGGAAACAGAAAAGGCGTGCTGCAAAGAAAAGGGCGGGAGGGCAAAAGGCCCGCTCATTAAAGCCGGAAGAGGAGCGGGGCCGACAGCGCAAGCCTAGGGCAGGAAGATGGCGCCAGCTGAAGAGAGAGCGGTGGCTGGGAAGAAGTGGGCGGAGACAAGCGTGCACATCAGGGGAACCAATATGTCGCCAGATGCTTGCACTGCTATGGAGGTGGAGCTAGGCGCCGCTGCAGGAAGAAGGTACGGGCGGGAGAAAGCCCACCCTAAAAAGTTCAGCAAATGGGGCGGAGTTACAGCGCCGGAGTAGGCCCGAGAAGCCGGGGCCTAAATTAGGACTGGACTTCTGAGCACGCTTGTGTGCTAGAATCATGGTCCTGCTGCCGGATCTATGAGGATATGGGGTGGCAGTACACGCCGTACTCATAATCCATAATGTGGGATTACAGGTGTGACTGTTCACCCTGTATCCCTCCGGAAAACCTGAAAGAAAACGACGCACATTGAGGTAGATAAGGGTCTAATGAAAGACCCGTGTCCACCTCCTACTGACACTAAGCTAAACTGAATATCCTACTTCCTGTCGGTGGGGTGTACACTGCAGAGGAGGAGCTAACTTTTTTATTTGCATAGTGTCAGCAGCATAGACCCATGGTTCCCGTGTCCTCCAATGACAGGCGATAGAGAAATGCTTGTTCATTGGGTGAAATGATCTTTTGCGCAGCACATAAGATCATCATTCTTGGCAGTGCATCATCTTGGTTAAACAACACTCGCGCTGCTGAGAACTATGGCAGCATAGTATAGGTCGATCAGTGCACACTGATTGCTTTGATCTGCTTGTATAAATAGGCCAACGATCGATAAGAGTTTACCAACCAGCGATCGTATCATGCCGCCGGCCGGTCCGTCTGTACGATTGTTACTCTTGTAGATTGTGAGCCCTCGTGGGCAGGGTTCTCTCTCCTCCTGCACTAGTTGTGACTTGTATTGTTCAAGATTATTGTACCGGTTTTTATTATGTATACCCATCCTCACATGTAAAGCGCCATGGAATAAATGGCGCAATAATAATAATAATAATAATAACAACAACGATCGATAAGAATTTACCAACCAGCGGTCGTATCATGTCACCGGCCGGTCCATCTGTACGATTGTTACTCTTGAGGTTTAATTCCATTTTGAATACATTAGAACTGGATAGAGCCCTCCAATAAAGGAGCAGCGCAATGCATTAAAAAGTACAACAGATATGAAAAGTGAAGACATTAGTAAACATAGACAAATATATTTACATGGATTGTGTTGATAAAGGCACAATCTTATCTCAGAGGACCCTCTTATGGCAGTAGTGGTGTTTATTCCAACAGGGAACATGCTTGAAAACCACGGGAGCCAACTAACCTCAAATACTGTTTCAAAGCACTGGTGATGGTCTTGACTTCCCACTCTCCTGCTGCACTCAAATCAACATCACAGCTGGTCTTCACATCTCCAGAGAAAGAAAAAGAAATGGATTTATTATTTACCTACAAGATCACTAATGAGACAGTGTAAAAAATATATATACATACATATATATTCTACAGTCTCCTAATTAATGAAAATTGCTAATAATGATTCATTTGGCTTTATATACTTTTCGAGAAAAGATTTTTAGAAGTCAAAATAGCTGGGCCCGACATCTAAACTATGCTTAATGACACAAAAACACAGTCAAATTCAGGGAAACCTCTCAGACAATCCCCCAAATTGTATTGAATACAGTTTTCTAAGGGTTTGGTGCTCTCATAGACTGCATGGGTGAACTCTGCAGGGACTCACTGACTCCCATTTCTGGAGATGGCTCATACATTTTCATTTATTAAATGCATGACTTGTCCCTGTGCTTTTGGATCCACCCACTAGACTTTCTTCATCGTCCCGGTACAAACTTGTGAAGCATCCTTTTGATCACTTTTTATTACACGGTTTGGGATTCGAATAAAAAAAAAATCCACAAAATGAATTTAGTTTTTCTAAACACAAGATTAATTGACATGTTCTTTTTATTCTCGGGGCAATACGATCATGAGAATACCACGTTTATATAGGGTTCTATAATTTTTTTTAATTTTATTTTTTTAAAGCTTTGCTACATTTCCACAAATAAAATGACTTGTTAAAATTGTATTTTTTTTGGTCACCATATAAGGAAACCCAGAACTTTATCTGCAGACAAAATAGTTTGAGTACTTGTTTTTTTTGTACGTCATATGACTTGTTGATCACTTTGTCTAATAAAAAAAAATAAATGCAAACCACAAAAAAAAAAAGGAAAAACAATTTCACATTTTTTGTATTTTATGGAAATCACGGTGCAATAAAATTGACATTAAAAATATTTAACTATTCTGAAGATCCATATAATTATGGCGATATAAAATGTACATAATTTTTTTATGCTTTACTGTTTTTTCAACTTTTGCACAAGAAAACATTTCAAACTAAAAAATAAAAAAATACCAACTTTTCTTGGATACCATATTGTGAGAGTCATAACATTTTTCTGAGTACAGAGCTCTATGCGGCCAAGATAAAAGATAATTTTACAGCACTGAAAGCCCCGCTACCAGGAAGCAATTAACTTTATTCCTCATGGTAGCTTCCAGCTTTTAATCATAGAGGCGCGGGCGGTGCAGAGTCAGTCTATAACAACGCCCCGGCACTGACTGACAGCCGGCTCACCGAGCATCAGTACAGAGCTGGCTGTCAGTCAGTGCTAGGGCGTGGTTACGGCTACTGCTCACTATGTACTGAGTGGTAACTGAAGCCACGCCTCTATGACTGAAAGCTGGAGGAAAAAAGTGTATTTTCTCCTGGTAGCTGTGCTTTCAATGCAGATGTCAGTCAGATTGAAAACATTATTAACCTGCAGATTAACCCATAGCTGTAGGTTAATATCGTTTGGGTTCCCTTTAATCATTTCAGTGCCCCATAGAAAGTAAAAAAAAATAAAAAGTATGCTCAACTCCTGCTCTGTAGCAGCGATGATTTGAAATTATTAGCCAATCAGCGGTCTCTGCTATTGCTGATCAATATTACATCGGAGAAGACCGTAAAGGCTGCAGCATGGACAGAACAGAGCTGGTGTGGCGAGCGTAATCTTTTCTTTTTTTACTTGGGGAAATAAGGCATTTAAGAATGGGCTGTCCAAGTAATGGATCGCTTGACTGGGGATAAGAAGGGGCAATTAAATTGTACAGGGTCTCCTAGAGTCTACCTACCCTTTATAGCGGTTCTGCAGTTTCGCCAAGATCGCAGCAAACACGGCAACATGACTCCAACGAGTTTAAGATTGCAAGAGAGATTGGGCCTATCGCCCTACACATATTATAGATGTGTGACATCGCCTACGCATCAATCCTTTACAGATCATTTAAGATCTGCAGCTCAGAGATAAGGGGGAAAGCAATGTCTCACCAATGTCTCTTTGCTATTCACGCTGCGCTGTAGACTGAAAATCAACAATAAACCCAAAGTATTTTTTTTCAAGCTAGGCATTGGTACCATATATAAATTTTTTTTTCAACTGAAGCAAAGACATAAAAAGGGCAGAAAGTAGTAATATTAGTCAAAGTCATGTTGACAGCCATTATTAATATACTAGGTCTAATGTTGATGTTTAATCATTACGAGTCAAGTGAGTGTTTAGAACAATTACAGGCGGACTCTTAGATGCAGCATTGAATTGATTGCAGCGTGTGATATACAAACAATTTGTCATTCTCATAATGTCCAGGGTAATGAAATGAATTCGCTCTCTGGTTTCCTCTAGTCTCCCGTGCCAAAGAACACTGTGTTATCAGCACAGATGGAGCACGCATGGACCTGGAGCACAGCCTGCTCGTAACAAGCGTCTCAGAATACCAATGAATCCCTCAAAGTCAGACCTTCGCTCACAAAAAAAAAAAAGAGCGTAGGACATACCAAAGGTAGGTAGATAATGGCGACAGCAGAAAGGGGTGTACGATTCTTTTTTACATTGTCAGAAATTAAAACAAATTACAAGGTTAAAAGTGTGCGGAAACTGCATAATATTTCATCATGGTGATTTCACATTGTGTTATCAAAAATCACATTCTCAACTCCATTGCATTGATATATTAAAGGGAATCTGTCACCAGGATTGTGTCACCTAATCTCATAGCAGCATAATGTAGGGGCAGAGACTCTGACTCTAGCACTGTATCACTTACTGTGCTGCTTGCCATAGTTTTGATCAAAATGCTGTTTTATCAGCAGGAGATTATCCCTTGAGGACTAGTAAACCTGCTGTCATGTAGCCCTCTATATTCATGAGCACGGTGTAATCCTCTTCCACCAGTGATTTGCAGCTTTCTGCCTATGCACAGTGTACACCAAAAGCTGACAATCAGTGGTGTGGGCAATGTTATACAGAGCCCAGCCTTCAGAGAACAGGAAGATCTGCAACAGATAAGATCGTGATTTTATCCAAACTACAGCAAGCAGCCCGGTAAGTGATACAACGTTGGAATCAGGGTCTCTGACCCTACATCATGCTGCTCTCAGATGGGGAAATGGAATGACAGGTTCCCTATAAATTCTGCTGCATCTGAATTTCTCTCTACATGGCTGTGGTCCGAATCGGACAGATTATGCTAAGGACACTTGGCTCAATCTCTAAAAGAGGTTTATCCAAGTGTCATCTTGCTGTGATTAGATTATTTCGCATGAGAGAATCGCCGCACAGGTGTGGAGAAGATGAACTTAAAAGGGGTATTCCCATCACCAAAATCCCATCCCAATATGTAGTAGGTGTAATAAATAAATAAATATTAGCAAATATCTCCAATTAGAAATGTAGTGTAGTTTTTCTGATTCGCTACGTTTCTTTCTTCATTTGCTGGTATTGCAGGACCTTCGGTATCCAAGGTTATGACCACTTGCAACTAGCTGTCACTATATCAGTAGTCGTAACCATGGATACCCAAGGTCCTGCAACTCCTACACATGAAGAATGAGCCATAGCGAATCAGAAAAACTATACTATATTTTTAATTGGAAGCATCTGCTAATATTATTACCATATATACTCGAGTATAAACCAACCTAAGTTTAAGCCAAGGCACCTAATTGTGTCACGGAAAACTGGGTAAGCTTATTGACTCGAGCATAAGCCGGGTATGCATTGTCCCCTCATCCCTGTTCTGGTATGCGTGCCTCCCCCTGTCGCTGTCCTGGTATGCGTGGCTTCTCCCAGTTGCCATCCTGGTATGCGTGGCTCCTCCGTCCTGTTATGCATGGCTCCCCCCGTCGCTGTCCTGGTATGCTTGGCTCCCCGTCATTGTCCTGGTATGGGTGGCTCCCTGTCCTGTCCCGGTATGCGTGGCTCCCCCCGTAGCTGTCCTGGTATGCGTGGCTCCCCCATACTGTCCTGGTATGCATGGCTTCCCCGTCCTGTCCTTGTATGTGTGGCTCTCCCTCCTGGTATGCGTGGCTCCCCCTCTCCTGTCCTGGTATACGTGGCTCCCCCTCTCCTTGTATGCATGGCTCCTCCTTCCCGTCCTTGAATGCGTTGCTCCCCTCCTGTCCTGGTATGCGTGGGTGCCCCCTGTCCCGTCCTGGTATGCGTGGCTTCCCCGTCGGTGTCCTGTATGTGTGGCTCCCACCGTCCCTGTCCTGTTATGCATGGCTGCCCCCCTCCCGTCCCGGTATGCGTGGCTCCCCCCCCTCCGGTCCTGGTATGTGTGGCTCCCCCCCTCCGGTCCTGGTATGTGTGGCTCCCCTCATCGATTGTATGTGTGGTGGCTTCCCCTCCCATCCTGTCCTTGTATGCGTGGCTCCCCCCTCCCATCCCGGTATGTGTGGCTGTCCCCCGTCCCTGTCCTGGTATGCGTGGCTCCCCCCTCCCATCCTGGTATGCGTGGCTCCCCCGTCCTGGTATGCGTGGCTCCCCCCTCCCATCCTGGTATGTGTGGCTCCCCCGCCCTGGTATGCGTGGCTCCCCCATCCCATCCTGGTATGCATGGCTCCCCTCCCTCCCATCCTGGTATGCGTGGCTGCCCCATCCTAGTATGCGTGGCTCCCCCCCTCCCGTCCTGGTATGCGTGGCTGCCCCATCCTGGTATGCATGGCTCCCTCCCTCCCATCCTGGTAGGTGTGGCTCCCCCCCTCCCGTCCTGGTAGGTGTGGCTCCCCCCCTCCTGTCCTTATATGAATGCTTCCTATTACAAAAGCAAACAAAAAAAATCCTACTCACCCTCCAGCATACCCTTGCAGTATCTTGTTGGTCCCGGCTTCCAGTTGCTCTTCCTGTGTTGAGCGATCACGTGTCACCGCTCATTAAGGTAACGAACATTCCCTCCACGCCAATGGGAGTGGAGATGTGTGCATATTCATTACCTTAATGAGCGGTGCCACGAGATCGCTAAGCTCAGGAAGAGCAACTGGAAGCCGGCACCAACGAGATGCTGAGACGAAAATATTTCTCTTTAGCAGCAGGCACAGTGACAGCCACAGCCGCCGGCACCTGCCTCCTATGACCCGCTGCTTCCACGCTCCCCCTCCCCCACCGGCTTTCTGGGACAATGACTTGTGTATAAGCGAAGGGAGACGTTTTCAGCACAAAAAAAATGTGCTGAAAAACTCTGCTTATACACGAGTATACATGGTATTATTATAATAACTACTACATATTGGGATATGATCTTGGAGATGGGAATACCACTGTAATTTCTCTCATTTGAATTTCTCCATCTTCCATTGTCTGAGTCTGTCTGTGAATGTCGGACTACACTCAGATGACATCAGAGTGCAGTCTGAAGTCTCACAAGCACCCATAGACTTGTGTGAATGCGCATGATCCAAATTGCATGCAACGATTGTTTTCTTATACGGAATCGGAATGACAAAAAAAAAAACTATTGCAGATCTGCACTGCACCATAGTATAACATTGGGCCGAGTGCTACCTGATACAACAACATATAGCGCTCGGCCGTGTTATATGCCACTGTGAGCGAGCCCTACAAATGTAGGTATTTGCCTCATTAACAACATCCCTTGCAATGTCATAAAAAGGATTTCCACCCACAGCTTACAATCAGCGCATGCTATCACAAGAGAAAAGGCTGAAGTGTTGTTTGGTAATCCATTTTCTTTACCTTAAAGCGACATCTGCAGTGTTTGTTCAGTGCAGTCATTTTACAAAGCTGACAAGAGGGGCTGCAGCCATATTGGTGGTCACACAGCTTATATTCAAATGCTGACTAATTAATTTATTTTGTCAAGTTCCAAAGTGACAGTATAATTTCAGAATTTGAGACAACAATTTAAAGGCAACAACCAATATGGCCGCACGTTCTGATGTCACTGTTGAGAGAAATACTGCTGCTGCTAAATAGTAACCAAGCGCCATGGAACAAATGGCGCTATAATAAAAATAAATAATAATAATAATTAATAACCAGATCAAGACAATGCAGTTTTCCCGTTCCTGATTGTACTCATCTTTGGGTTTAATAGCTGTGAAAAAAAAATTTTATTTGGATATTCAAAAAATTTTTGCATCTTTTTTCGCGATAAGTTTGGCATTATTTTTTAGAGAATATACTTTTATATTCTCTCCCACACCACCCCCTGATATTGGTCATAAAAAAACCTTTGGTGGGCATTTCAACATTTTAATACTTTTTTATCTAATTTTTCCTGTAAGGCTGCCGTCACGCTAGCAGTATGTGGTCAGTATTTTACATCAGTATTTACAAGCCAAAACCAGGAGTGGGTGATAAATGCAGACGTGGTGCATATGTTTCTATTATACTTTTCCTCTATTTGTTCCACTCCTGGTTTTGGCTTACAAATATTGATGTAAAATACTGACCAAATACTGATAGTGTGATGGCAGCCTAACTAGTGCTGGTATATTAACCTCAGTTGCAGAGGAAATTCAGCCCTCCACCTGCATAGCAGAGCTATGGAAAGTATAGAAAGCTAGCACTCAATCTGTAGAGTCCACGGTGCAAGTGAACGGGGTACTAGATCCCACAATTCATGAAGTTCAGAAAGGATCACTGCACACGTATAATGCAACTTTGCATATTTCAAAAGTTTATTAGATTTCCATCAATAGCAAAAGGTATCAGGCGAAAATTGACGTTTCGGCCAGCTTCGTGGCCTTGATCACAATATCGCTGTAACAAGCAAAGAACAAAACACTATTAATAATAGACAGACGTATATACATATTTACATAGAGGAACCATGTCATAAGGTTACGGTAGTCATGATGAGACATACACCAACAAGATAAAGATTATATACTGAGATCAAAAAACTAAAACATAGTCACATAGCGGAGAAAGGTACAAAGGAGACCGTTATATACGTATCTGAGGTACAATTGGAAAGGAGACATACCCTATTGAGATCTGTTGCTTATAAAGGAAGGACACAGAATAACTGATGAGTTGGGTACATGGGTGCTGTGGTAACCTGGAAGGAGTAATCCAGAATAAGCTAGTGATATTGCGTTCATGTGTACACAATACGAGAGAACTAAATCATCCCTGTATAATTAAAGGCTGGAGGGCCACCACCTAGGTTGTGAAAATACTACAGCCAAAGCGCTAGAGAGTATTTTGAACGTACATGTGCCATATTGTCTCTATGTGCATGGCTCTAACCACAAGGATGGATTACATGTCATAACAGTACTGACCAGACTAATAAAATAGCGAATGCTTGCCACCGTACAGCAAGGCCTCTAAGTCCGGCTGGAAGGAAACCTGTGACTGTGATAGATATACATACGAATCAGAGGGAGGATCAAAATGCTTAATTAAATTCACGGTACACAATGAGTAAAAAGGGGGGAGGTACCTGTCCTGTATGTATAATCGGGGCCAAGGGTAAGGTAGTAACCTTCTAGGGTTTTCTTGGAATGACCCGGAGGAAACAAGAAAAACAATTGCGCTGTGGGCAAAATAAAGACGGCTAAGGTGTCAAGAAAATAGTTAATGCTTTAGCGAGAGCACTGTATAAAAGTACTGGGTATACCTGTGTCATATATATGGTCGCGGGCCCAGATGAATGCAGGTTCACAATTGTAGTACTGAACTCCCCATTTACTGCGGTATATGGAACGTGGAGTAAGGTATAGCGTCCCTATTGAGTAAGGGGAAAAGAGCCAGCTTATAGGTATATTTAAAGTAAAGGTACACTTATCTGAGCGATGTACTGGACTTACTCGTCCAGGTCCCCTTGTCCAGATACGGGGGGCAAGCGTTGGTGGTGAAGTGGAGCAGGCCGACACAAACCTGTGTCCCGGCGGTGAAGAGGCTTAGAGTGAAATGCCAAAGTTCGGCGTTAATAAAGCTCCCAAGCCGGTCATGTGACCTGGCTATGTGCGGAGACGCTAGCGCATGCTCAGTAGCGCTAATGTGTAGTGGATGATAGCGCTCTGGCCGGTCATGTGACCGGAAATGCGCGGAGCTGCCGGCGCATGCGCTATAGCGCCGATCCTTAGAGTCAAAGTACCGTCACGGCCGTATCTGTGTACTGAGCGCTGGATGGGCGTGTGTGGCGGCCCTAGAGATCGGCGCTTGCGCAGTGACACTAGTACTTAGCGCCTGCGTCCCAGACATAAGTGTGCCCCTGTTAGGATGTAAAATAGCGTAATGTACCTGACCCAGACTTGTCTAGAGCTGTGTGATAGAAAGGCCTGGCTGTATTTATGTAAATTAGGCTGGTCCTCTGTACGGAGAATGAATAGAGCAGGGAACAAGGTATCAGCTGCTACGGTCTATGGGTATATTAATGTGTGGGCCAGCCATAGGTATGAAGAGCATAAAGATATGGATCAAACATTCAATATATAACAGCAATATCAATAAACGGTAGGAGTCCAAACCAAACAAAAGAAAAGTAAAGAAAAGAATCAGGGGGGGGGGGAGGGGAAAACCGAATTAAATAATATTAAACAATCAAAATTTGGGAAAACTAAAAAAATGAAAAATGAGAAAATAAGGTGAAAAAATAGGAGAAAAAATACCCAAATAAAAATTGGGATAAAATAAAAGAAAATGCGGCAAAAGGGGAACTAAAAAATGAAACTTATGTAAAAACTCGAGGGGTATGCATCTTACCAGATTGACCACGTGTGAAAAAGAGGTTGTCTGTGCAAGAAGTCAATCGATCTACATGGGAGATAAAATCAGGTTAGCCAGTCTATTTCTCGGTTTAGGCCACGTGGGTGTAGGGTGTCAAGCGTGTAAATCCAAAAAGTCTCACGCTGTTTCAATAATTTCACGTGGTTACCACCTCTCCTAGGACGGGGGACCCTTTCTACGACCTGGAACCTAAGTTGTGCTACATTGTGATTAGCTTCTTTGAAATGAAGGGGGAGCGGGAGCCACAGTTTCCCACATCTAATCGTGGATTTATGGTTAGATATTCGGTCCCTTATTGCCTGGGTGGTCTCCCCTACATATAGTAGCCCACAAGGGCATTTTATAATGTAGACTACAAAATTCGTCTCACAGGTGTAGTAATCCTTAATCTTGTACGACTTCCCCGTCCGTGGGTGTATCACTTCACTGCCCTTAATAACGTTAGAACAGCTCATGCAACCCAAACATGGAAAAGTCCCTGTACGCTTTTGACCTGACAATGTTCTGTTCGTTAGTATTTTTTGTGTACCTAGGTCTGCTCTTACGACCCTGTCTTTTATGTTCCTGGGCCTTCTGGTGCACATCAGTGGAGGTTCTTTAAACACGGGAATAGTGGGATACGCTCTATTTAAAAGTGGCCAATGTGCCCGAATTAGGTTGTGTACTCTCCGCATTAACATAGTAACATAGTAACATAGTTAGTAAGGCCGAAAAAAGACATTTGTCCATCCAGTTCAGCCTATATTCCATCATAATAAATCCCCAGATCTACGTCCTTCTACAGAACCTAATAATTGTATGATACAATATTGTTCTGCTCCAGGAAGACATCCAGGCCTCTCTTGAACCCCTCGACTGAGTTCGCCATCACCACCTCCTCAGGCAAGCAATTCCAGATTCTCACTGCCCTAACAGTAAAGAATCCTCTTCTATGTTGGTGGAAAAACCTTCTCTCCTCCAGACGCAAAGAATGCCCCCTTGTGCCCGTCACCTTCCTTGGTATAAACAGATCCTCAGCGAGATATTTGTATTGTCCCCTTATATACTTATACATGGTTATTAGATCGCCCCTCAGTCGTCTTTTTTCTAGACTAAATAATCCTAATTTCGCTAATCTATCTGGGTATTGTAGTTCTCCCATCCCCTTTATTAATTTTGTTGCCCTCCTTTGTACTCTCTCTAGTTCCATTATATCCTTCCTGAGCACCGGTGCCCAAAACTGGACACAGTACTCCATGTGCGGTCTAACTAGGGATTTGTACAGAGGCAGTATAATGCTCTCATCATGTGTATCCAGACCTCTTTTAATGCACCCCATGATCCTGTTTGCCTTGGCAGCTGCTGCCTGGCACTGGCTGCTCCAGGTAAGTTTATCATTAACTAGGATCCCCAAGTCCTTCTCCCTGTCAGATTTACCCAGTGGTTTCCCGTTCAGTGTGTAATGGTGATATTGATTCCCTCTTCCCATGTGTATAACCTTACATTTATCATTGTTAAACCTCATCTGCCACCTTTCAGCCCAAGTTTCCAACTTATCCAGATCCATCTGTAGCAGAATACTATCTTCTCTTATATTAACTGCTTTACATAGTTTTGTATCATCTGCAAATATCGATATTTTACTGTGTAAACCTTCTACCAGATCATTAATGAATATGTTGAAGAGAACAGGTCCCAATACTGACCCCTGCGGTACCCCACTGGTCACTTCGACCCAGTTAGAGACTATACCATTTATAACCACCCTCTGCTTTCTATCACTAAGCCAGTTACTAACCCATTTACACACATTTTCCCCCAGACCAAGCATTCTCATTTTGTGTACCAACCTCTTGTGCGGCACGGTATCAAACGCTTTGGAAAAATCGAGATATACCACGTCCAATGACTCACCGTGGTCCAGTCTATAGCTTACCTCTTCATAAAAACTGATTAGATTGGTTTGACAGGAGCGATTTCTCATAAACCCATGCTGATATGGAGTTAAACAGTTATTCTCATTGAGATAATCCAGAATAACATCCCTCAGAAACCCTTCAAATATTTTACCAACAATAGAGGTTAGACTTACTGGCCTATAATTTCCAGGTTCACTTTTAGAGCCCTTTTTGAATATTGGCACCACATTTGCTATGCGCCAGTCCTGCGGAACAGACCCTGTTGCTATAGAGTCACTAAAAATAAGAAATAATGGTTTATCTATTACATTACTTAGTTCTCTTAGTACTCGTGGGTGTATGCCATCCGGACCCGGAGATTTATCTATTTTAATCTTATTTAGCCGTTTTCGCACCTCTTCTTGGGTTAGATTGGTGACCCTTAATATAGGGTTTTCATTGTTTCTTGGGATTTCACCTAGCATTTCATTTTCCACCGTGAATACCGTGGAGAAGAAGGTGTTTAATATGTTAGCTTTTTCCTCGTCATCTACAACCATTCTTTCCTCACTATTTTTTAAGGGGCCTACATTTTCAGTTTTTATTCTTTTACTATTGATATAGTTGAAGAACAGTTTGGGATTAGTTTTACTCTCCTTAGCAATGTGCTTCTCTGTTTCCTTTTTGGCAGCTTTAATTAGTTTTTTAGATAAAGTATTTTTCTCCCTATAGTTTTTTAGAGCTTCAATGATGCCATCCTGCTTTAGTAGTGCAAATGCTTTCTTTTTACTGTTAATTGCCTGTCTTACTTCTTTGTTTAGCCACATTGGGTTTTTCCTATTTCTAGTCCTTTTATTCCCACAAGGTATAAACCGCTTACACTGCCTATTTAGGATGTTCTTAAACATTTCCCATTTATTATCTGTATTCTCATTTCTGAGGATATTGTCCCAGTCTACCAGATTAAGGGCATCTCTAAGCTGTTCAAACTTTGCCTTCCTAAAGTTCAATGTTTTTGTGACTCCCTGACAAGTCCCCCTAGTGAAAGACAGGTGCATTGTAGGATGATGATTATGTACAAATGGAAGTCTAGGGTTCTTTTGGGATGTAAATAATCCATCTCCGGTCTCATTCAGAACCCTGGAAGATTCACTGTTAAGAAGATCTGCTGGATAATTGCGGGCCCTAAACTTATCAGACATTTCCTGTAGCCTAGTGGCTTTGATGTCAGGATTGGACACAATTCTAGATACCCTTTTGAATTGGGACCTTGGGAGACTGTCCTTGGTGGACTTGGGGTGACAACTGTTATATAACAGCAAGCTGTTACAATCGGTCGGTTTGGAGTATAGGTCCGTGCTAAGGTTCCCCAGGGCGTCTTTGAGGACTTTGGTGTCCAGGAAGGTGACTTCGTTGTCATGGAATGCTAATGTGAAGTTGACAACAATACCCATGATCTCTGTATAGATCTCTTGAACCTGGTACTGAGGGAAAACTTCTTCCTCTTCGAGGACGACTTCTTTGTACAAACCTGTGGCACCGCTATGGGGTCCAATGTGGCCCCGGCGTATGCTAACTTATACATGGACCACTTCGAGAGGGAGCAGGTATATACCAACCCCGGGTTTCAACGGCACGCCCTAATTTGGTATAGATATATCGATGATATATTTTGCATATGGCAGGGGAACCACACCAGCCTTCAAGAATTCCATAATGACATCAATACCGCCAGACCTGAACTTTCTTTCACATTAGCATTCCATGACAACGAAGTCACCTTCCTGGACACCAAAGTCCTCAAAGACGCCCTGGGGAACCTTAGCACGGACCTATACTCCAAACCGACCGATTGTAACAGCTTGCTGTTATATAACAGTTGTCACCCCAAGTCCACCAAGGACAGTCTCCCAAGGTCCCAATTCAAAAGGGTATCTAGAATTGTGTCCAATCCTGACATCAAAGCCACTAGGCTACAGGAAATGTCTGATAAGTTTAGGGCCCGCAATTATCCAGCAGATCTTCTTAACAGTGAATCTTCCAGGGTTCTGAATGAGACCGGAGATGGATTATTTACATCCCAAAAGAACCCTAGACTTCCATTTGTACATAATCATCATCCTACAATGCGGAGAGTACACAACCTAATTCGGGCACATTGGCCACTTTTAAATAGAGCGTATCCCACTATTCCCGTGTTTAAAGAACCTCCACTGATGTGCACCAGAAGGCCCAGGAACATAAAAGACAGGGTCGTAAGAGCAGACCTAGGTACACAAAAAATACTAACGAACAGAACATTGTCAGGTCAAAAGCGTACAGGGACTTTTCCATGTTTGGGTTGCATGAGCTGTTCTAACGTTATTAAGGGCAGTGAAGTGATACACCCACGGACGGGGAAGTCGTACAAGATTAAGGATTACTACACCTGTGAGACGAATTTTGTAGTCTACATTATAAAATGCCCTTGTGGGCTACTATATGTAGGGGAGACCACCCAGGCAATAAGGGACCGAATATCTAACCATAAATCCACGATTAGATGTGGGAAACTGTGGCTCCCGCTCCCCCTTCATTTCAAAGAAGCTAATCACAATGTAGCACAACTTAGGTTCCAGGTCGTAGAAAGGGTCCCCCGTCCTAGGAGAGGTGGTAACCACGTGAAATTATTGAAACAGCGTGAGACTTTTTGGATTTACACGCTTGACACCCTACACCCACGTGGCCTAAACCGAGAAATAGACTGGCTAACCTGATTTTATCTCCCATGTAGATCGATTGACTTCTTGCACAGACAACCTCTTTTTCACACGTGGTCAATCTGGTAAGATGCATACCCCTCGAGTTTTTACATAAGTTTCATTTTTTAGTTCCCCTTTTGCCGCATTTTCTTTTATTTTATCCCAATTTTTATTTGGGTATTTTTTCTCCTATTTTTTTCACCTTATTTTCTCCTTATTTTTATGGTTTTCATTTTTTTTAGTTTTCCCAAATTTTGATTGTTTAATATTATTTAATTCGGTTTTCCCCTCCCCCCCCCTGATTCTTTTCTTTACTTTTCTTTTGTTTGGTTTGGACTCCTACCGTTTATTGATATTGCTGTTATATATTGAATGTTTGATCCATATCTTTATGCTCTTCATACCTATGGCTGGCCCACACATTAATATACCCATAGACCGTAGCAGCTGATACCTTGTTCCCTGCTCTATTCATTCTCTGTACAGAGGACCAGCCTAATTTACATAAATACAGCCAGGCCTTTCTATCACACAGCTCTAGACAAGTCTGGGTCGGGTACATTACGCTATTTTACATCCTAACAGGGGCACACTTATGTCTGGGACGCAGGCGCTAAGTACTAGTGTCACTGCGCAAGCGCCGATCTCTAGGGCCGCCACACAGACGCCCATCCAGCGCTCAGTACACAGATACGGCCGTGACGGTACTTTGACTCTAAGGATCGGCGCTATAGCGCATGCGCCGGCAGCTCCGCGCATTTCCGGTCACATGACCGGCCAGAGCGCTATCATCCACTACACATTAGCGCTACTGAGCATGCGCTAGCGTCTCCGCACATAGCCAGGTCACATGACCGGCTTGGGAGCTTTATTAACGCCGAACTTTGGCATTTCACTCTAAGCCTCTTCACCGCCGGGACACAGGTTTGTGTCGGCCTGCTCCACTTCACCACCAACGCTTGTCCCCCGTATCTGGACAAGGGGACCTGGACGAGTAAGTCCAGCACATCGCTCAGATAAGTGTACCTTTACTTTAAATATACCTATAAGCTGGCTCTTTTCCCCTTACTCAATAGGGACGCTATACCTTACTCCACGTTCCATATACCGCAGTAAATGGGGAGTTCAGTACTACAATTGTGAACCTGCATTCATCTGGGCCCGCGACCATATATATGACACAGGTATACCCAGTACTTTATACAGTGCTCTCGCTAAAGCATTAACTATTTTCTTGACACCTTAGCCGTCTTTATTTTGCCCACAGCGCAATTGTTTTTCTTGTTTCCTCCGGGTCATTCCAAGAAAACCCTAGAAGGTTACTACCTTACCCTTGGCCCCGATTATACATACAGGACAGGTACCTCCCCCCTTTTTACTCATTGTGTACCGTGAATTTAATTAAGCATTTTGATCCTCCCTCTGATTCGTATGTATATCTATCACAGTCACAGGTTTCCTTCCAGCCGGACTTAGAGGCCTTGCTGTACGGTGGCAAGCATTCGCTATTTTATTAGTCTGGTCAGTACTGTTATGACATGTAATCCATCCTTGTGGTTAGAGCCATGCACATAGAGACAATATGGCACATGTACGTTCAAAATACTCTCTAGCGCTTTGGCTGTAGTATTTTCACAACCTAGGTGGTGGCCCTCCAGCCTTTAATTATACAGGGATGATTTAGTTCTCTCGTATTGTGTACACATGAACGCAATATCACTAGCTTATTCTGGATTACTCCTTCCAGGTTACCACAGCACCCATGTACCCGACTCATCAGTTATTCTGTGTCCTTCCTTTATAAGCAACAGATCTCAATAGGGAATGTCTCCTTTCCAATTGTACCTCAGATACGTATATAACGGTCTCCTTTGTACCTTTCTCCGCTATGTGACTATGTTTTAGTTTTTTGATCTCAGTATATAATCTTTATCTTGTTGGTGTATGTCTCATCATGACTACCGTAACCTTATGACATGGTTCCTCTATGTAAATATGTATATACGTCTGTCTATTATTAATAGTGTTTTGTTCTTTGCTTGTTACAGCGATATTGTGATCAAGGCCACGAAGCTGGCCGAAACGTCAATTTTCGCCTGATACCTTTTGCTATTGATGGAAATCTAATAAACTTTTGAAATATGCAAAGTTACATTATACGTGTGCAGTGATCCTTTCTGAACTTCATGCATAGCAGAGCTGACTAGGTCTTCTAGGTCCAGCAGCACCTACTCCTTGTCTACACCCAGTGATTACATGACCGCTGGTCCGAAGGTGGAGGTGCTGTCAGCATCTGGGAAGGCAGAAAGAGTAATAAACCATCTCTGCCTACTATAGGAGGAGTCCAGCTCCATCTGACAGCCAGCTCCTCGCTTCCAGATGAGCACAATCCCATGCAGCTGCTATACCATGCAGTTATGTCTCAGAATGTCACTGCACTATGTAATGCAGAACGTTTATAGTCTATAGGCAGCCTGGTAGTAACTAAAATGTAAAGTGTTTTTTACTTTATTATCTTCCAAGCATTGCAAATATATGAATTGTTTGATTACGGCTACTTTCACACTAGCGTTAACTGCAATACGTTAAAATGCGTCGTTTTGCAGAAAAAACGCATCCAGCAAAATATTTTGCTGGATGCGTTTTTTCCCCATAGACTTGTATTGGCGACGCATTGCGACGGATTTGCATACGTCGGTATACGTCTTTCGACGGATGCGTCGAAATTAGGCGACACGTCGTCTGGAAAAACGTAGATTGCAACGTTTTTTGGCTCCGACAAAAAAACGTGTCTCGGCGATCCATCGGCATGCGTCTTTGGCTACAATGAAAGTCTATGAGTGACGGATGCGTCGAGACACGTCGTACGACGCAATGCAGCGCTGCAATACGTTTTTTTCTACTGAGCATGCTCAGAAACAGGATTTTTTTTAGCTAATTGGCCAGACATCCCCAAATAGACGGATCCGTCGAAATGCTGTATGCGTTGCATACATTTTGCACTTTTTTGACGCATCCGTTTTTTTGGCAAAAAGACGTTTTTGTGACGGTTTGCAGTTAACGCTAGTGTGAAAGTAGCCGTTAACACCTTAGATAACCTTCTTCTCTTTCAATCTCTATGCTACAGTGCGTTTACAATGGCCAGTTCATTTTCCTTTTGTCCTTTAGGAGTTCCTTTGAATTGCTGCTCAGCAAGGATCCATACACTATACGTATACACAAATGTTTCTGAATATAGACATGGAGGTCCGAGAGGCTCAGACAGGATAAGCCCCATACAGACTGAACATAGTGTACCAGTTCTAGCTGAGCAACAGTTCAAAAGAGCATAAAATGGGCAATGAAACCACACGGCAGCTTGGAAGAGAAGCAAAATAAGGTAACAAAGTAGAATCCCAACAATTCATAACTTGCCATTCCTAAAGATTAAAAAAAAATTATTAACTATTTAAGTGAAAAAAAACCTCAAAAAAACATAACTTTACTAATATACGGCCTTTGAGTTTTAGGTGGAAGTGTTGCCTCATTGCCTATATTGCCTCATATTTCAATAGAGTAGTGTTACGCTTTCAATAGACATCCATAGAAATGAAATAGGAGAAGTGCGAAATATTGATTATAGTATGAAATTGACAGGTTCACTGGGAAAGATTACAAAACTGATAAACAATAAAAAGATTAAAATGGTGGCATACCCATTAACAAAGTCAGTAGTCTCTGGACCTTTGAACTCACCCCCACAACCCTGTACAATCCTTGGTCATTGATACCTACAAAAAAAGAAAGCATGGAAGATATTATTAGGATAATATTTCCCCTGAAATTTCTACATACAAACTTGTTCCTATAACACAAAATACAGATGATCTATACAAAGAAGTCAAAGTATAAAGTCTTCTAATGGGAAGGGGAGAGGTGAATCGTGGGCGGCATATATCGGGCACTATCTGTATGATTTCAGTCAGGTATGTTTGACTCAGACACTGTGTAATTTAGAGAAAAACGGTTTACAAGCCGCGAAGAGCTGAACTGTGCAGGAGACTATTTGGGCAAGCGGGTCCCCTGCGGCTTCTCCCCACCAGCTCCCCAGTAGTGACACAAGGAGTAACCCCGGCTCTTCAGGGCGGCTTCAGGAGAAGGACCCATGTGCCCAACTGATTTGCAGTGTGGCTTGGTCTCCAGCAACGCAGCGTTTCAGAGTCAAGTATACCAGGCTGAACTCATGCACCCAGTGTCGGATACATGCCCCTGTGGATCTGGCAGCATGCATCAGATATCAGCTTCCCTTTGAAGGGGTTTTCTGCAAGAATACGTGCACGCTTCTGTCCCAGTCATGAAAATTGGATGCTTGCATGATCTGGAAGACTTCTACCAAAACACCATCGCACACCGATCTTCCGATGTGGCAGGGAGTTGCGCTGGATAAATATTTATGTTACTTATTTTTCGGGGAAATATATACCAGTTGAAACCAGAAGTTTACATACACTATATAAAAAGACATATGCATGTTTTTCTCAATATCTGACGTGAAATCAGAATAAACCTTTCCCATTTTAGGTCAATTAGGATTACCCTAATTAATATTTGCCAAATGGCAGAATAATGAGAGAGCGAGAGAATGTTTTAAGGAATTTTTATTACTTACTGCAAAGTTTACATACATTTCATTAGTATTTGGTAACATTGCCCTTAAACTGAATGACTTGGATCAAACATTTGGCATATCCTTCCACAAGCTTCTCACAATAGTTGGTCAGAATTTGGGTCCATTCCTCCTGACCAAAGTGGTGTAACTGATCCAAGTTTGTAGGTCGCCTTGCTTGCACCGGCCTCTTCAGCTTTGCCCATAAATTTTCAATAGGATTGAGACCAGGGATTTGTGATGGCCACTCAAAACATTGACTTTTATCCTTAAGCCACTTTGTTACCATTTTGGCAGTATACTTCGGGTCATTGTCCATTTGGAAGATCCATTTCTGCCCAAGCTTTAACTTCCTGGCTGATGTCTTGAGATGATGATTCAGTATTGCCACATAATCTTCTTTTCTCATGATGCCATCTAGTGAAGTGCACCAGTCCCTCCTGCAGCAAAACAATCCCACAACATGATGCTGACAACCCCATCTTTCACAGTCAGGATGGTGTTCTTAGGCTTCCAACCTTCTCCCTTTTTCCTTCAAAGGTAACGAAGGTCATTATGTCCAAAAAGTTCAATTTTAGTTTCATCAGACCACAGGACATGTCTCCAAAAATGTAAGTTCTTTGATCCTGTGTGCATTTGCAAACATTAATCTGGCTTTTTATGTTTCTTTTGGAGTAATGGTTTCTTCCTGGCAGAGTGGCCTTTCAGCCCATGTTGATACAATACTCGTATCACTGTGGATATTGACACAATCTTACCAGCTTCCACCATCATCTTCACAAGGTTTTTTGCTTTTATCCTTGGGTTGATATGCACATGTCGGACCAAAGCATGTTCATCTCTGGGACACAGAACCCGTCTCCTTCCTGAGCGGTATGATGGCTGGACATTTCCATCTTGTTTGCACTTGTGTATAATTTTTTGTACAGATGAATGAGGCACCTTCAGGTATCTTGAAATTGTACCCAAGGATGAACCAGACTTGTGCAAGTCCACAATTCTCTTCCTGATATCTTGGCTGATTTATTGATACTTGCCCATGATGCTACACAAAGAAGCAATGTGTTTCAGGTGTGAATTAAAATATATCTCAGATGCGTCTCTAACTCAGATGTTGCCAAAAATATTCCAAACACGAAATCATCACATGGGCAGTCCAGAATTGCTTAAAGGCATAGTCCTCTTCGTGTATGTAATGTTTTGACTTTGAGGTAAGTAATGGAAAGGCCTTACAACATGCTCTCTCATTATTCTGACATTTGGCAAATATTAATAATTATGGTAATCCTAATTGACCTAAAACGGGAAAGGTTTATTCTGATTGCATGTCAGATATTGAGAAAAACATGCATATGTGTCTTTGTATATAGTGTATGGAAACTTCTGGTTTCAACTGCATTATACACATTATCTATTCTAAATAAATAAAAAATATATAGGAAGTAGTACGCTGTATTTTGCAATTTAAAGTGGTTTTACACATTCATCTCCAAAAAAAAGAAATGTTATTTTCCAATATACATTTTCTGTATCAGTTCTTTGAGGTCTTAAGATTTCTTTTTGGTGTCATTCAATACTTGCAAGGAATACTAATCGTTCCTGGTCATACTTTTCTACAATGGTCTGTTTAATCATAGCCCCCAATACACGGGATAAGCATGCACTATTCCACGGACAATGTACAGGAGGAAGTAATAACACAGTATAGGACCATATCTCTCAGCTCCCTCCGGCCACCTGACACCATATCCGAGGAGGGCATTGGGGGGAGATGAGCGGGCCGCTGCTGGCCTCTGGGGAGCACTTGTTTATTATGGCAGAAGGCAGAGATTACATTTTTCGGTAATATTTGTGTCTGGCATTGAGCTTCTTATATTTTCATATTATTTCACAGATTATATCACAGCTCTGTCCTGAAATTCTCCAAGGGTATTTCCTTTTTCTACTATTGTAAGCCTGTGAATACTGGATAAAAAAAACATTTGTTATACAATAAATCCATCTGTGACAAATGTAAATTAATGATATACCCTGAGGGAGTAGAAATACTGCACAATAAGAGGCTTGAAACGGCATTTCCTTTCAATTCACACAAGAGCGATGCAGAATGCTTTATGTACTAGACGAGACTCTGCAATTTGTGCCGGCGAGTGGGGGAGGGGCGCACCGATCTGTTTTATACTTAGAAATAACCTCCGCTACGGGGGAATGTTTTTAGGAGTGGCAATCCACAATAACACAGTTGCATAAATAATTATAAGCCTCGCTCCTGAAATATATCATGTTATGAAAACAAGTAGACTAAGGTAAATTAGATTATCTCCAAACTGGGATTGTACTTTACTTCTCCTACTGCAATAAACTAAAAACATTACGGCTATCCACCCAGAATACACAAACTGCTTACACGGCTGGCTTATCACTTTCAGAAGTTGAGAGTTGTAAGTTCTTTTAAAGACAACCAGAGAGTAGACTAGTCCGACTATGCCCTCGGCAGCCTTTCTCCATGGCTTCTTTATGCAATTGACAGAGTTATGCCATAGTGATAGACCTGTCAATCACCTGCGGCGCTGGGAGAAGCCAGCGAGGGGCAGAGACGGACTAATCTGCACTCTGGCTATGGTCCATTGCCGAACTTTGAAAGAACATTTATTTTCTCTGAAACGCTGGAGCGTCAGAAGATAACCAACTACAATGGTGCAGTCAGGCTGCCCGCAGATTGGGCAGCATGAATCAGATTCCCCTTAAGTAAATATAAAAAAATAAAGTAAACGTGACTACTCCATGGGTGGTGCCTATCGTTACTGCATTGGCCGTAGCAGCGCTCTGCCCCATGATTCCGATCACCGTAGCTTTTAGAACCCATGTCCAGTCTTATTTCCAATCATGGCTACCCTACTCTTACCCATGCTTTAAACTGAAGCTCCGATAAAGAGCACCTGGCACCGCCTAAACTGATTGGATAGCATCAGAGGGTGTAAGGACGCTGCATAACTGGTAACATTAACTTATTTTTAAATGTCTAGGCTGAATAACAGAGAACTAGGGCAACGCATTACTATATTATGGGCGATACAAGTTCAGTGGGTACAGAAAGTATTCAGACACTTAAGTTTTTCACTCGGTTTCATTGCAGCCATTTGATAAATTCAAAAAAGTTCATTTTTCTCATTAACCCCTTAAGCCCCAAGGGTGGTTTGCACGTTAATGACCGGGCCAATTTTTACAATTCTGACCACTGTCCCTTTATGAGGTTATAACTCTGGAACGCTTCAACGAATCCTGATGATTATGACAATGATTTCTTGTGACATATTGGGGTTCATGATAGAGGTAAAATTTGTTTGATATTACCTGCGTTTATTTGTGAAAAAAACGGAAATTTGGCAAAAATTTTGAAAATTTCGCAATTTTCCAACTTTGAATTTTTATGCCTTTAAATCACAGAGATATGTCACACAAAATACTTAAGTAACATTTCCCACATGTCTACTTTACATCAGCACAATTTTGGAACCAACATTTTTTTTTGTTAGGGAGTTATAAGGGTTAAAAGTTGACCAGCAATTTCTCATTTTTACAACACCATTTTTTTTTTTAGGGACCACATCACATTTGAAGCAATTTTGAGGGATCTATATGATAGAAAATAACCAAGTGTGACACCATTCTAAAAACTGCACCCCTCAAGGTGCTCAAAACCACATTCAAGAACTTTATTAACCCTTCAGGTGTTTCACAGGAATTTTTGGAATGTTTTTTTTTTAAAAAAAAAAAAAAAGAACATTAACTTTTTTCACAAAAAATTTACTTCAGCTCTAATTTGTGTTATTTTACCAAGGGTAACAGGAGAAATGGACCCCAAAAGTTGTTGTACAAATTGCCCTGAGTACGCAGATATCCCATATGTGGGGGTAAACCACTGTTTGGGCGCATGGCAGAGCTCGGAAGGGAAGGAGCGCCATTTGACTTTTCAATGCAAAATTGACAGGAATTGAGATGGGACGCTGTTATGATGAGGCAATTCAGTACCACAATGGACATAGAAGTCAGAGCACATACAGTGATCTGACAATAACCCAAAAACATAGAACGAGCTCTGAGACGTGGGAATTCTGCTGACCGCAATCCCTAATCCTCTCCAACCACACTAGAGGCAGCCGTGGATTGTGCCTAATGCTCCCTATGCAACTCGGCACAGCCTGAGAAACTAGCTAGCCTGAAGATAGAAAATAAGCCTACCTTGCCTCAGAGAAATACCCCAAAGGAAAAGGCAACCCCCACATATAATGACTGAGTTAAGATGAAAAGACAAACGTAGAGATGAAATAGATTTAGCAAAGTGAGGCCCGACTTACTAAACAGAGCGAGGATAGGAAAGGTAACTTTGCAGTCAACACAAAACCCTACAAACAACCACGCAAAGGGGGCAAAAAGACCCTCCGTACCGAACTAACGGCACGGAGGTACACCCTCTGCGTCCCAGAGCTTCCAGCAAGCAAGAAAAAACAAATAGACAAGCTGGACAGAAAAAAACAGCAAACAAAATAGCAAAGCGGAACTTAGCTATGCAGAGCAGCAGGCCACAGGAACGATCCAGGAGGAAACAGGTCCAATACTAGAACATTGACTGGAGGCCAGGATCAAAGCACTAGGTGGAGTTAAATAGAGCAGCACCTAACGACTTCACCACATCACCTGAGGAAGGAAACTCAGAAGCCGCAGTACCACTCTCCTCCACCAACGGAAGCTCACAGAGAGAATCAGCCGAAGTACCACTTGTGACCACAGGAGGGAACTCTGCCACAGAATTCACAACAGTACCCCCCCCTTGAGGAGGGGTCACCGAACCCTCACCAGAGCCCCCAGGACGACCAGGATGAGCCACATGAAAGGCACAAACAAGATCGGGAGCACGGACATCAGAGGCAAAGACCCAGGAATTATCTTCCTGAGCATAACCCTTCCACTTAACCAGATACTGGAGCTTCCGTCTTGAAAGACGAGAATCCAAAATCTTCTCCACAATATACTCCAACTCCCCCTCCACCAAAACCGGGGCAGGAGGATCAACAGATGGAACCATAGGTGCCACGTATCTCCGCAACAATGACCTATGGAATACGTTATGTATGGAAAAAGAATCTGGAAGGGTCAGACGAAAAGACACAGGATTAAGAACCTCAGAAATCCTATACGGACCAATGAAACGAGGTTTAAACTTAGGAGAGGAAACCTTCATAGGAATATGACGAGAAGATAACCAAACCAAATCCCCAACACGAAGTCGGGGACCCACACAGCATCTGCGATTAGCGAACCGTTGAGCCTTCTCCTGGGACAAGGTCAAATTGTCCACTACATGAGTCCAAATCTGCTGCAACCTGTCCACCACAGTATCCACACCAGGACAGTCCGAAGACTCAATCTGCCCTGAAAAGAAACGAGGATGGAACCCAGAGTTGCAGAAAAACGGCGAAACCAAGGTAGCCGAGCTGGCCCGATTATTAAGGGCGAACTCAGCCAAAGGCAAAAAGGACACCCAGTCATCCTGATCAGCAGAAACAAAGCATCTCAGATATGTTTCCAAGGTCTGATTGGTTCGTTCGGTCTGGCCATTAGTCTGAGGATGGAAAGCCGAGGAAAAAGACAAGTCAATGCCCATCCTACCACAAAAGGCTCGCCAAAACCTCGAAACAAACTGGGAACCTCTGTCAGAAACGATATTCTCTGGAATGCCATGTAAACGAACCACATGCTGGAAGAACAATGGCACCAAATCAGAGGAGGAAGGTAATTTAGACAAGGGTACCAAATGGACCATCTTAGAGAAGCGATCACAGACCACCCAAATGACTGACATCTTTTGAGAGACGGGAAGATCTGAAATAAAATCCATAGAGATATGTGTCCAAGGCCTCTTCGGGACCGGCAAGGGCAAAAGCAACCCACTGGCACGAGAACAGCAGGGCATAGCCCGAGCACAAATCCCACAGGACTGCACAAAAGAACGCACATCCCGCGACAGAGATGGCCACCAAAAGGATCTAGCCACCAACTCTCTGGTACCAAAGATTCCAGGATGACCAGCCAACACCGAACAATGAACCTCAGAGATAACTTTATTCGTCCACCTATCAGGGACAAACAGTTTCTCCGCTGGGCAACGATCAGGTTTATTAGCCTGAAATTTTTGCAGCACCCGCCGCAAATCAGGGGAGATGGCAGACACAACTACTCCCTCTTTGAGGATACCCGCCGGCTCAGATAAACCCGGAGAGTCGGGCACAAAACTCCTAGACAGAGCATCTGCCTTCACATTTTTAGAGCCCGGAAGGTACGAAATCACCAAGTCAAAACGGGAAAAAAACAGCGACCAACGAGCCTGTCTAGGATTCAATCGCTTGGCAGACTCGAGATAAGTCAAGTTCTTATGATCAGTCAAGACCACCACGCGATGCTTAGCTCCTTCAAGCCAATGACGCCACTCCTCGAATGCCCACTTCATGGCCAGCAACTCTCGATTGCCCACATCATAATTTCGCTCAGCAGGTGAAAACTTCCTGGAAAAGAAGGCGCATGGTTTCATCACCGAGCAATCAGAACTTCTCTGCGACAAAACAGCCCCTGCTCCAATCTCAGAAGCATCAACCTCGACCTGGAATGGAAGCGAAACATCTAGTTGACACAACACAGGGGCAGAAGAAAAACGACGCTTCAACTCTTGAAAAGCTTCCACAGCAGCAGAAGACCAATTGACCACATCAGCACCCTTCTTGGTCAAATCGGTCAATGGTTTAGCAATACTAGAAAAATTGCAGATGAAGCGACGATAAAAATTAGCAAAGCCCAGGAACTTTTGCAGACTTTTCAGAGATGTCGGCTGAGTCCAATCATGGATGGCTTGGACCTTAACAGGATCCATCTCGATAGTAGAAGGGGAAAAGATGAACCCCAAAAATGAAACCTTCTGAACACCAAAGAGACACTTTGATCCCTTCACAAACAAAGAATTAGCACGCAGGACCTGAAACA
Organism: Ranitomeya imitator; assembly: GCF_032444005.1. Taxonomy (NCBI): domain Eukaryota; kingdom Metazoa; phylum Chordata; class Amphibia; order Anura; family Dendrobatidae; genus Ranitomeya; species Ranitomeya imitator. Next base: position 1,033,687,138 of record NC_091282.1, on the reverse strand, counting down.
CCGTTCTGACCTGCTTCACATGAGACTCCCAATCATCCGAGAAGATCAAAATGTCATCCAAGTACACAATCAGGAATTTATCCAGGTACTCTCGGAAGATGTCATGCATAAAGGACTGAAACACTGATGGAGCATTGGCAAGTCCGAATGGCATTACTAGATACTCAAAATGGCCCTCGGGCGTATTAAATGCAGTTTTCCATTCATCGCCTCGCTTAATACGCACAAGATTATACGCACCACGAAGATCTATCTTGGTGAACCAACTGGCCCCCTTAATCCGAGCAAACAAATCAGACAGCAGCGGCAAGGGGTACTGAAATTTACCCGTGATCTTATTTAGAAGGCGGTAATCTATACAAGGTCTCAGCGAACCATCCTTCTTGGCTACAAAAAAGAACCCTGCTCCTAATGGCGACGATGATGGGCGAATATGCCCCTTCTCCAAGGACTCCTTCACATAACTCCGCATAGCGGCGTGCTCAGGCACAGACAAATTAAACAGTCGATCTTTTGGGAATTTACTATCAGGAATCAAATCGATAGCACAATCACAATCCCTATGCGGAGGTAGGGTATCGGATTTGGGCTCATCAAATACATCCCGGTAATCAGACAAGAACTCTGGAACCTCAGAAGGGGTGGATGACGAAATAGTCAGAAATGGGACATCACCATGTACCCCCTTACAACCCCAGCTGGACACAGACATGGATTTCCAATCTAATACTGGATTATGGACTTGTAGCCATGGCAACCCCAACACGACCACATCATGCAGATTATGCAACACCAGAAAGCGAATAACCTCCTGATGTGCAGGAGCCATGCACATGGTCAGCTGGGTCCAGTACTGAGGCTTATTCTTGGCCAAAGGCGTAGCATCAATTCCTCTCAATGGAATAGGACACTGCAAGAGCTCCAAGAAAAACCCACAGCGCCTAGCAAACTCCAAGTCCATCAAATTCAGGGCAGCGCCTGAATCCACAAATGCCATGACAGAATACGATGACAAAGAGCAGATCAAGGTAACGGACAAAAGAAATTTTGACTGTACCGTACCAATGGTGGCAGACCTAGCGAACCGCTTAGTGCGCTTAGGACAATCAGAGATAGCATGAGTGGAATCACCACAGTAGAAACACAGCCCATTTAGACGTCTGTGTTCTTGCCGTTCAACTCTGGTCAAAGTCCTATCGCACTGCATAGGCTCAGGTTTAAGCTCAGGTAATACCGCCTAATGGTGCACAGATTTAAGCTCACGCAAGTGTCGACCGATCTGAATAGCCAAAGACAGACTCATTCAAACCAGCAGGCATAGGAAATCCCACCATGACATCCATAAGGGCTTCAGAGAGACCCTTTCTGAAAATAGCTGCGAGCGCACCTTCATTCCATTGAGTGAGTACGGACCACTTTCTAAATTTCTGACAATATACCTCTATATCATCCTGAGCCTGACACAGAGCCAGCAAATTCTTCTCTGCCTGATCCACTGAATTAGGTTCATCGTACAGCAATCCGAGCGCCAGGAAAAACGCATCGATATTACTTAATGCAGGATCTCCTGGCGCAAGAGAAAATGCCCAGTCCTGAGGGTCGCCTCGTAAAAAAGAAATAATGATCAAAACTTGTTGAACTGGGTCACCAGAGGAGCGAGGTTTCAAGGCCAGAAATAGTTTACAATTATTTTTGAAACTCAGAAATTTAGTTCTATCTCCAAAAAACAAATCAGGAATAGGAATTCTTGGTTCTAACATAGATTTCTGATCAATAGTGTCTTGAATCTTTTGTACTCTTGCTGAGAGCTGATCCACACACGAAGACAGACCTTTAATGTCCATCGCTACACCTGTGTACTGAACCACCCAAATGTCTAGGGGAAAAAAAAAGGCAAAACACAGTGCAGAGAAAAAAAAAATGGTATCAGAACTTCTTTTTTCCCTCTATTGAGAATCATTAGTACTTTGGGCCTCCAGTACTGTTATGATGAGGCAATTCAGTACCACAATGGACATAGAAGTCAGAGCACATACAGTGATCTGACAATAACCCAAAAACATAGAACGAGCTCTGAGACGTGGGAACTCTGCTGACCGCAATCCCTAATCCTCTCCAACCACACTAGAGGCAGCCGTGGATTCCGCCTAACGCTCCCTATGCAACTCGGCACAGCCTGAGAAACTAGCTAGCCTGAAGATAGAAAATAAGCCTACCTTGCCTCAGAGAAATACCCCAAAGGAAAAGGCAGCCCCCACGTATAATGACTGTGAGCTAAGATGAAAAGACAAACGTAGAGATGAAATAGATTTAGCAAAGTGAGGCCCGACTTACTAAACAGAGCGAGGATAGGAAAGGTAACTTTGCAGTCAACACAAAACCCTACAAACAACCACGCAAAGGGGGCAAAAAGACCCTCCGTACCGAACTAACGGCACGGAGGTACACCCTCTGCGTCCCAGAGCTTCCAGCAAGCAAGAAAAAACAAATAGACAAGCTGGACAGAAAAAAACAGCAAACAAAATAGCAAAGCGGAACTTAGCTATGCAGAGCAGCAGGCCACAGGAACGATCCAGGAGGAAACAGGTCCAATACTAGAACATTGACTGGAGGCCAGGATCAAAGCACTAGGTGGAGTTAAATAGAGCAGCACCTAACGACTTCACCACATCACCTGAGGAAGGAAACTCAGAAGCCGCAGTACCACTCTCCTCCACCAACGGAAGCTCACAGAGAGAATCAGCCGAAGTACCACTTGTGACCACAGGAGGGAGCTCTGCCACAGAATTCACAACAGGACGCCATGTTGCATTTGGAGAGCCCCTGATGCCTAAACATTGAAACCCCCCACAAGTGACACCATTTTGGAAAGTAGACCCCCTAAGGAACTTATCTAGATGTGTGGTGAGCACTTTGACCCACCAAGTGCTTCACAGAAGTTTATAATGCAGAGCCGTAAAAATAAAAAAAATCATATTTTTTCACAAAATTGATCTTTTTGCCCCAATTTTTTGTTTTCCCAAGGGTAAAAGAAGAAATTGGACCCCAAAAGTTGTTGTGCAACTTGTCCTGAGTACGCCGATACCCCATATGTGGGGGTAAACCACTGTTTGGGCGCATTGCAGAGCTCGGAAGGGAAGTAGAGCTATTTAGAATGCAGACTTAGATGGATTGGTCTGCAGGCGTCACATTGAATTTGCAGAGCCCATGATGTTATGTAAACAGTAGAAACCCCCCAAAAGTGACCCAATATTGGAAACTAGAGCCCCCAAGGAACTTATCTAGATGTGTTGTGAGCGCTTTGAACCCCCAAGTTTTTCACTACAGTTTATAACGCAGAGCCGTGAAAATAAAAATTATTTATTTTTTTTTTTACACAAAAATTATTTTTTAGCCCCAGTTTTGTATTTTCCCAAGGGTAACAGGAGAAACTGGAACCCAGAAGTTGTTGTCCAATTTATCCCGAGTACGCCGATACCCCATATGTGGGGGGAACCCCTTTTTGGGCGCACGGAAGAGCTCGGAAGGGAAGGAGCACGGTTTTACTTTTTCAATGCAGAAGTGGCTGGAATTGAGATCGGACGCCTTGACGCGTTTGGAGAGCCCCTGATGTGCCTAAACAGTGGAAACCCCCAATTGTAACTGAAACCCTAACCCAAACACACCCTTAAACCTAATCCCAACCCTAACTCCAACACACCCCTAACCCTAATCCCAACCATAATTCTAACCACACCCCTAACCCTGACACACCCCAACCCTAATCCAAACCATAAATGTAATCCAAACCCTAACCCTAACTTTAGCCACAACCCTCACTGTAGCCCTAACCCTAACTTTAGCCCCAACCCTAAGCCTAACTTTAGCCCCAACCCTAAGCCTGACTTTAGTGACAACCCTAACTGTAGCCCCCACCCTAACTGTAGCCCCAACCCTAACTGGAAAATGGAAATAAATACATTTTTATAATTTTATTATTTTTCCCTAACCAAGAGGGTGATGAAGGAGGGGTTCGATTTACTTTTATAGCGGGTTTTTAGGATTGGCAGCTGTCACACACTAAAAGACGCTTTTTATTGCAAAAAATAGTTTTTGCATCTCCACATTTTGAGAACTATAATTTTTCCATATTTTGGTCCACAGAGTCATGTGAGGTCTTGTTTTTTGCGGGACGAGTTGACGTTTTTATTGGTACCATTTTCCGGCACGTGACATTTTTTGATCGCTTTTTATTCTGATTTTTGTGAGGCAGAATGACCAAAAACCAGCTATTCATGAATTTCTTTTGGGGGAGGCGTTTATACCGTTTGATGTTTGGTAAAATGGATAAAGCAGTTTTATTCTTCGGGTCAGTACGATTACAGCGATACCTCATTTATATCATTTTTTATGTTTTGGCGCTTTTATACGATAAAAACTATTTTATAGAAAAAATTATTGTTTTTGCATCGCTTTATTCTGAGGACTATAACTTTTTTATTTTTTCGCTGATGATGTGTGGCAGCTCATTTTTTGCGAGACAAGATGACGTTTTCAGCGGTACCGTGGTTATTTATATCTGTCTTTTTGATTGTGTGTTATTTCACTTTTTGTTCGGCGGTATGATAATAAAGCGTTTTTTTGCCTCTTTTTTATGGTGTTCACTGAAGGGGTTAACTAGTGGGACAGTTTTATAGGTCGGGTTGCTACGGACACGGCGATACTAAATATGTGTACTTTTATTTTTTTGTTTTTTTTTATTTAGATAAAGAAATGTATTTATGGGAACAATATTTTTTTTTCTTTATTTAGGAATTATTTTTTATCTTTCTACACATAAATATATATTTTTTTTACATTATCACATTGTCCCAGTGTGGGACATCACTATATAGTGACAGATCGCTGATCTGACACTTTGCAGAGCTCTGTGTTAGATTAACGATCTGAAGTGCACAGCTCCAGGCTTACAGGCGCCTGCTCTGAGCAGGCACTTGGTAAGGCACCTCCCTACAGGACCCGGGAGTAGCCCCACGGCCATTTTGGATCCAGGGCCTGAAGGGAGGAGATGCTCGGTACAAGGTGAGCACATCGCCTTGTACCGAGGGTCTCAATGAAGCCCGCAGGGAGCCCCCTCCCTGCGCAATGCTTCCCTATGCCCCCGGAACACTGCAATCATGTTTGATCGCAGTGTTCTGGGGGTTAATGTGCGAGGAGTGGTCCATGACCGCTCCTGGCACATACTGCCGGATGTCAGCTGCGATAGTCAGCTGACACCCGGCCGCGTTCCCCCAGGTCACCTCGACGGGATAGTACATCATATGGGGATAGGCTACGTTCACATTTGCTTTGTTGTGTGTTGCGACGCAACGCACAACGCATGCAAAACGCATGCAAAAACGCATTGTTTTGTGACGCATGCGTCCATTTTTGGGCGATTTTGGACACAAAAAAATGCAACTTGCTGCGTCCTCTGTGCCCTGACGCTTGCGCCAAAAAAGACACATGCGTCACAAAACGCAAGACAACGCATGTCCATGCGCCCCCATGTTAAATATAGGGGCGCATGACGCATGCGTCGCCGCGGTTGCACCCGACGCACCGCCTTAATGTGCACTCTGCACCCCATCTTGACTGAAAAAAAAAACAAAATGTAGAAATTTTTGCAAATTTTATAAAAATGAAAAACTGAAACATCACATGGTCATAAGTATAAAGACCCTTTGCTCGGTATTGAGTAGAAGCACCCTTTTGAGCTAGTACAACCATGAGTCTTCTTGGGAATGATGCAAGAAGTTTTTCACACCTGGATTTGGGCATCCTCTGCCATTCTTCCTTGGAGATCCTCTCCAATTCAGGTTAGATGGTGAAGAGGACTGCCATTTTCAGGTCTTTCCAAAAATGCCCGATTGGGTTTAGGTCAGGGCTCTGACTGGGCCAGTCAAGAATGGTCACAGAGTTGTTCTGAAGCCACTTTGTTATTTTAGCTGTGTGCTTAGGGTCATTGACTTGTTGGAAGGTGAACCTTCGCCCAAGTCTGAGGTCCAGAGCACTCTGAAAGAGGTTTTCATCCAGGATCTCTCTGTACTTGGCCGCATTCATTGTTCCAGGTTTCATGATGCTGGCAATACCATGTTTCATTGTTGGGATTGTATTGGGCAGGAGATGAGCAGTGCCTGGTTTTCTCCACACATACCACTTAGAATTTCTTTATCTCATCAGCCCAGAAAATCTAATTTCTCACAGTCTGGGAGTCCTTCATGTGTTTTTTTAGCAAACTCTATGCAGGATTTAATATGTCTTGCACTAAGGAGAGGATTCCGTCTGGTCACGCTGACATAATGGCCCGACTGGTGGAGGGCTACAGTTATAGTTGACTTTGTGGAGCTTTCTCCCATCTCCCTTCTGCATCTCTGGAGCTCAGCCACAGTGATCTTTGGTTCTTCTTTACCTCTCTCACCAGTAGCCCATCATCACATGCAGGTTAACCATAAATGGCCCCTAATCGTATGGGACCCACTCTTCACAATTGGTTATTGTCACAGCTCACCCCCTACCCCTCCATGCTGCAGATTTTAAAAAAAGAAAGCAAAAAAGCACTGTGTGAATGGAGATTTGAGAAAATGCAATAATTTTGCTGTTACTCTAACTGGTTGCGTTTTTTCAACATGAAAAAAAACAGGTAAAAACAAGTATAAAAACGCTATTTATGAGCAAGCCCTAGAAAGTGATGGATCACCAACTGATTTTAATTACTGAAAAAAATACAATGATCCTTTCCTACACACACTTAATATTAAGATTGAAGTGACGTAATGGAAAGATAGAGTTGAGTCTTCAGCACATAAAGCAGATAACAGTACAGCCGTTTCTGAATTTGGCTATCGATCTGATATTGAACATTTGGGACACCTGACAAATGTCTACATTGTTATCGGTAATAATGATGGTTGCCGACATGTAACTGCGGAGATGTAGGAGAAACATGATAGCGCATACATTTCCTTTATAAGAAATACATTACCCCTTGATTCAATGGCATCGATACAATTTTTCACAACTGCAAATCCATGTTGATCGAGCTGAGCACCTAAACAGAAGCAAAGTCAATTAAGACGTGAAAGAAGGAAGACAAGAGAATAAGTCTAGCATTATTTTGTATTCTTGCACTTACTAGAATTTCATGCCATGTGTTATTACAGCCAATGAATGTGTGCTACGGTTATAGTAGGTTGCCTATTTAAAGGGAATTTGTCACTAGGTTTTGCTACCTAGTCTGAGAGCATCATAATGTAGAGACAGAGACCCTGATTCCACTTTTAATAAAATCATTGTTTTAATCAGCAGGATATTATCATTAGAGGACTAGTAAACCTGCTGCTAGGTAGTCAGCCATGTTTATGTGCCCTGTATAACGCTACCCCCATCACTGATTGGTAGCAGAACAATTCACTTCACTGCTTTTTCATTCAATTTTAATCATCTTTCAAAATCCGAGTGGCACACTGGCACTACAGGGTCAGAGGAGACTGTCCGCTCCCCATTCTCGCGTCACAGCGTGATGAGGCCGCGTCACCACACTGCTCAGGACACCACAGGGCCGTACAAGAGGACAACTGTAAGCACTCGGTGGGTGGGGTGTTGGTAAGGGCACACTATTTAGAGGGGCCATGGGTGGGATGATGCAGCACAGTACAGACAGTAGCAGTATAGAGAAAGCACGGTGTAAGGAGGGGCAGTGTGGGGGGTGGGGAGCCAGTATAGATAGATGGGGACAGTACAGAGAAGCTGCAGCACAGGAAGGAGGCACAGTCTAGATACAGGGCAGTATAGGAAGGAGGTACAGCCTAGATACAGGGCAGTATAGGAAGGAGGTACAGCCTAGATACAGGGCAGTATAGGAAGGAGGCAGTGTCTAGATACGGGGCAGTATAGGAAGGAGGCACAGTCTAAATACGGGGCAGTAAAGGAAGGAGGCACAGCCTAGATACGAGGCAGTAAAGGAAGGAGGCACAGTCTGGATACGGGGCAGTATAGGAAGGAGGCACAGTCTAAATATGGGGCAGTATAGGAAGGAGGCACAGCCTAGATACGAGGCAGTAAAGGAAGGAGGCACAATCTGGATACGGGGCAGTATAGGAAGGAGGCACAGTCTAAATACGGGGCAGTATAGGAAGGAGGCACAGTCTAAATACGGGGCAGTATAGGAAGGAGGCACAGTCTAGATACGGGGCAGTACAGGAAGGAGGCACAGTCTAGATACGAGGCAGTATAGGAAGGAGGCACAGTCTAGATACGAGGCAGTATAGGAAGGAGGCACAGTCTAGATACGGGGCAGTATAAGGCCAGTCTCACACGTCCAGATAATTCCGGTACCGGAATTATCTGTGTCCGTGTACTTACCGTGAACATCAGTGTGGCACACGTGCAGCAGCCGTGTCCTGCCCGTGTGCCAACTGGGTACCACACGGACCGTGCAGGAAACAGCGCTACAAGTAAGCGCTGTCCCCTGCATCTGGTGCTGAAGCCGCCATTCATATCTTCTTTCCAGCAGCGTTCGCTGGAGAGAAGATATGAAAAATCCTTTTTTTTTTTTCGTGTTTAAAATAAAGATCCCTGTCCCCACCCCCCTCCCACCCCCTGTGCGCCCGGCCGCTGTTACTAAAATATTCACCCCGCTCCCTCGAAGCGTCCTCTCCGCGCCGAACTTCTCCTGTATGAGCGGTCACGTGGTGCCGCCCATTACAGTCATGAATATGCGGCTCCACCCCTGTGGGAGGTGGAGCCGCATATTCATGACTGTAATCGGCGGCACCACATGACCGCTCATACAGGAGAAGCTGGCGCTGAGAGGACGCTGCGAGGGAGCCGGGTGAGTATTTTATTAACAGCGGGCGGGCGGGCGCACAGGGGGTGGGACTGGGAGGGGGGAGGGGACAGGGATCGTTATTTTAAACACGAAAAATTTAAAAAAATGATTTTTCATATCTTCTCTCCAGCGAACGCTGCTGGAAAGAAGATATGAATGGCGGCTTCGGCACCACGCTGGGGGGACAGCGCTTACTGTAGCGCTGTCTCCTGCACGGCACACGGACTGCACACGGACAGCGTCCGTGTGTGGTACGTGTTTTACACGGACCCATTGACTTTAATGGGTCCGTGTAATCCGTGCGCTCCCATGAACACTGACATGTCTCCGTGTTTTGCACACAAAACACAATGTGTCTACGTGAGTCAGTGTCTCCGGTACGTGAGGAAACGGTCACCTCACGTACCGGAGCCACTGACGTGTGAAACCGGCCTAAGAAGGAGGCACAGCCTATATACGAGGCAGTATAGGAAGGAGGCACAGCCTAGATACGGGGCAGTATAGGAAGGAGGCACAGCCTAGATACGAGGCAGTAAAGGAAGGAGGCACAGTCTGGATACGGGGCAGTATAGGAAGGAAGCACAGCCTAGATACGAGGCAGTAAAGGAAGGAAGCACAGTCTAGATACGAGGAAGTATAGGAAGGAGGCACAGTCTAGATACGGGACAGTAAAGGAAGGAGGCACAGTCTAGATACGGTTCAACTAGGAAGGAGGCAGTCTAGATACGAGGCAGTATAGGAAAGAGGCACAGTCTAGACATGGGGCAGAATAGGAAGGAGGCACAGTCTAGATACGAGGCAGTATAGGAAGGAGGCACAGTCTAGATATGGGGCAGTATAGGAAGGAGGCACAGTCTAGATATGGGGCAGTATAGGAAAGAGGCACAGTCTAGACATGGGACAGTATAGAGAGGAGGCACAGTTTAGATATGGGGCAGTATTGGAAGGAAGCACAGTCTAGACATGGGGCAGTATAGGAAGGAGGCAGTCTAGATACGAGGCAGTATAGGAAAGAGGCACAGTCTAGACATGGGGCAGTATAGGAAGGAGGTACAGCCTAGATACGGGGCAGTATAGGAAGGAGGCACAGTCTAGATATGGGGCAGTATAGGAAGGAGGTACAGCCTAGATACGGGGCAGTATAGGAAGGAGGCACAGTCTAGATATGGGGCAGTATAGGAAGGAGGCACAGTCTAGATATGGGGCAGTATAGGAAAGAGGCACAGTCTAGACATGGGACAGTATAGAGAGGAGGCACAGTTTAGATATGGGGCAGTATTGGAAGGAAGCACAGTCTAGACATGGGGCAGTATAGGAATGAGGCACAGTCTAGATATGGGGCAGTACAGGAAGGAGGCACAGTCTAGACATAAGGCAGTATAGGAAGGAGGCACAATCTACATATGGGGCAGTATAGGAAGGAGGCACAGCCTACATATGGGGCAGTATAGGAAGGAGATAGAGTCTAGACATGGGGCAATATAGGAAGGAGGCACAGTTAAGATATGGTGTAGTATTGGAAGGAAACAAAGTCAAGACATGGGGTAGCACAGAGAGGAGTCACAGTCTCGACATAGGGCAGTATAAGAAGGAGGTACAGTTTAGATATGGCGCATAGTGATGAGAAAGTATACTCGTTGTTCGGGTGGTCTCCGAGTATTTGTTAGTGCTCGGAGATTTAGTTTTCGTTGCCGCAGCTGCATGATTTACGGCTGCTAGACAGGCTAAATACATATGAGGAATGCCTGTTTGTTAGGGAATCCCCACGTGTATTCAGGCTGTCTAGCAGCGGCAAATCATGCAGCTGAGGTGACGAAAACTAAATCTGTGAGCACTAACAAATACTCGGAGAGCACCCGAGCAACGAGTATACTCGCTCATCACTAATGGCGCAGTATTGGAAGGAAACAAAGTCTAGACATGGGGCAGTATAGAGAGGAGTCACAGTCTAGACATGGGGCAGGATAGAAGTATAGAGAGGAGGCACAGTCCAGACTGTGTACAGTTGCAGTATGGGGACAGTATAGACAGGGGACAGTATAGATAAAGAGGAGTCACAGCCTAGACATGGGGCAGCATAGAAGTATAGAGAGGAAGCACAGTCCAGACTGTGTACAGAGTTGAGGTATGGGGACAGTATAGACATGGGGCAGTATAGGGAGGAGTCACAGCCTAGACATGGGGCAGCATAGAAGTATAGAGAGGAGGAACAGTCCAGACTGTGTACAGTTGCAGTACGGGGACAGTATAGACAGGGGACAGTATAGATAAAGAGGAGTCACAGCCTAGACATGGGGCAGCATAGAAGTATAGAGAGGAGGCACAGTCCGACTGTGTACAGAGTTGAGGTATGGGGACAGTATAGACAGGGAACAGTATAGGGAGAGAGGAGGAACAGTCTAGACAGAGGGCAGTATAAAGGTAAGGAACAGTCTATACACAGGGCAATATAGAGGGGAGGCATGGTATAGTTAGTACATATATAGTAACTGATCATAAACAAGGAGGCCAATATTAATATTGAGTCCATCCAAAAATCGCAATACAATTATATAGAGCAAATAGACCCCACTACGGTAAATACACAAATCTTTATTAAGTCATGATTACATTAAAAAAAAGTTGCAATAAACGATATAAAATATTGTGACATACTGCCACATTATACAAAGTTAATTGCTGTGAAGTACAACTGCAGAAACAGTTACTGTAGATATGAAGAAAACCAGAGTATTACATATCTAGTGTATACTGGGATGCCTATTTCCATGAAAGCGCAAGTGCAGAAAAGGGGAAAAAAAATCTTTAAAAACATCAAGAGGAAAATATCATGCATGAAGACAGTGTTAGCAACAATTCCATACCAAATATAAACTGATAGAAATTAAAGAAATATAAAGCACTGCATAATATGAGCATAACCACTAAAGGTCACCGCAACAAACCTTTTATAACTTTGCAGTATGCCACCATACTTTATCCTGCATCATGTTTTCTTCCCCTATATTTCACTGGTGCTTTATAATGTAATCATGACTTTATAAAGACTCTTGTATTATTCACAGTGGTGGAGTCTCCTTGATGTATAGCGATATGTAGTAGCTAATCAGTATGATGCTGTTGTCCAGCATTTCAATATTACATTTCTTTGTTGGATCACAACAATATTAAGTTTTCAATCTAAATCATTAGAAAATGCTCATGTGTCTTGCTGTTACATACTTGTTATGGTGACAACTGGTATTCTTACACTCAGGTTGCCCACCTACAAGTGGTCGCACTTGCTCAGCCAGACCAAGACGAATTGCTGCACAAAAAGCTTCTTTTCACCAGCACTGGACATTTCACGTAGAAATTCTGAGCGGAAATCAAAAGAACACCAGCGGACGCTATAACAACTATGTAACGTCTACACACAGGAGCATTTTAGTTTCATCCCCTGAGGGCTTGTGCTCACGTTGCAGATTTGGTGTGTTTTTGCCATTCAGATTTGTTAGCAAAACCTGTAGCCAGCAAAGTGAATGAGAAAGCGGATGTGTCATGCACACGTTGAGTATTTTTCACTTGCAGATTTGGTGCAAATAATAATCTGCTGCATGTCAGTTCTTTGCTTTTTTGCCCTGTTGAAAAACTTCAGGGCAAAAATGCACAGTACAAAAACGCATTGAAGTGCAATTTTGCAGCTGCGTTTTCCTGCCTAAAAATGCTGAAATGTTCCATTAACCCCTTAAGCCCCGAGGGTGGTTTGCACGTTAATGACCGGGCCAATTTTTACAATTCTGACCACTGTCCCTTTATGAGGTTATAACTCTGGAACGCTTCAACGGATCTTGGCGATTCTGACATTGTTTTCTCGTGACATATTGTACTTCATTTTAGTAGTAACATTTATTCGATATAACTTGCGTTTATTTGTGAAAAAAACGGAAATTTGGCGAAAATTTTGAAAATTTCGCAATTTTCCAACTTTAAATTTTTATGCCCTTAAATCACAGAGATATGTCACGCAAAATACTTAATAAGTAACATTTCCCACATGTCTCCTTTACATCAGCACAATTTTGGAACCAAAATTTTTTTTGTTAGGGAGTTATAAGGGTTCAAAGTTGACCAGCAATTTCTCATTTTTACAACACCATTTTTTTTTAGGGACCACATCTCATTTGATGTCATTTTGAGGGGTCTATATGATAGAAAATACCCAAGTGTGACACCATTCTAAAAACTGCACCCCTCAAGGTGCTCAAAACCACATTCAAGAAGTTTATTAACCCTTCAGGGGTTTCACAGGAATTTTTGGAATGTTTAAATAAAAATGAATATTTAACTTTTTTTCACACAAAATTTATTTCAGCTCCAATTTGTTTTATTTTACCAAGGGTAACAGGATAAAATGGATGCCAAACATTGTTGTACAATCTGTACTGAGTACGCTGATACCCCATATGTGGGGGTAAACCACTGTTTGGGCGCATGGCAGAGCTCGGAAGGGAAGGAGCGCCATTTGACTTTTAAATGCAAAATTGACAGGAATTGAGATGGGACACCATGTTGCGTTTGGAGAGCCACTGATGTGCCTAAACATTGAAACCCCCCACAAGTGACACCATTTTGGAAAGTAGATACCCTAAGGAACTTATCTAGATGTGTGGTGACCACTTTGACCCACCAATTGCTTCACAGAAGTTTATAATGCAGAGCCGTAAAAATAAAAAATCATATTTTTTCACAAAAATGATCTTTTCGCCCCCAATTTTTTATTTTCCCAAGAGTAAGAGAAGAAATTGAACCTCAAAAATTGTTGGCCAATTTGTCCTGAGTACGCTGATACCCCGTATATGGGTGTAAACCATTGTTTGGGCGTATGGCAGAGCTCGGAAGGGAAGGAGCGCCATTTTACTTTTCAATGCAAAATTGACTGGAATTGAGATGGGATGCCATGTTGCGTTTGGAGAGCCCCTGATGTGCCTAAACATTGAAATCCCCACAAGTGACACCATTTTGGAAAGTAGACCCCTTAAGGAACTTATCTAGAGGTGTGGTGAGCACTTTGACCCAACAAGTGCTTCACAGAAGTTTATAATGCAGAGCCGTAAAAATAAAAAATCATATTTTTTCACAAAAATAATCTTTTCGCCACCAATTTTTTATTTTCCCAAGGGTAAGAGAAGAAATTAGACCACAAAAGTTGTTGTGCAATTTGTCCTGAGTGCGACGATACCCCATATGTGGGGGTAAACCACTGTTTGGGCGCATGGCAGAGCTCGGAAGGAAAGGAGCGCCATTTGACTTTTCAATGCAAAATTGACTGGAATTGAGATGGGACGCCATGTTGCGTTTGGAGAGCCCCTGATGTGCCTAAACATTGGAACCCCTCACAAGTGACACCATTTTGAAAAGTAGACCCCTTAAGGAACTTATCTAGATGTGTGGTGAGCACTTTGACCCAACAAGTGCTTCACAGAAGTTTATAATGCAGAGCCGTAAAAATAAAAAATCTTATTTTTTCACAAAAATGATCTTTTCGCCCCCAATTTTTTATTTTCCCAAGGGTAAGAGAAGAAATTAGACCACAAAAGTTGTTGTGCAATTTGTCCTGAGTGCGACGATACCCCATATGTGGGGGTAAACCACTTTTTGGGTGCATAGCAGAGCTCGGAAGGGAAGGAGCGCCATTTGACTTTTCAATGCAAAATTGACTGGAATTAAGATGGGACGCCATGTTGGTTTGGAGAGCCCCTGATGTGCCTAAACATTAAAAACCCCCACAAGTGACACCATTTTGGAAACTAGACCCTCTAAGGAACTTATCTAGATGTGTTTTGAGAGCTTTGAACCCCCAAGTGTTTCACTACAGTTTATAACGCAGAGCCGTTAAAATAAATTTATTTTTTTTTCGCAAAAATTTTTTAGCCCCCAGTTTTGTATTTTCACAAGGGTAACATAATAAATTGGACCCCAAAAGTTGTTGTCCAATTTGTCCTGAGTACGCTGATACCCCATATGTGGGGGGGAACCACTGTTTGGGCGCATGGCAGAGCTCGGAAGGGAAGGAGCGCCATTTGGAATGCAGACTTAGATGGATTGGTCTGCAGGAGTCACGTTGCATTTGCAGAGCCCCTGATGTACCCAAACAGTACAAACCCCCCACAAGTGACCCCATATTAGAAACTAGACCTCCCATGGAACTTATCTAGATGTGTTGTGAGAACTTTGAACCCCTAAGTGTTTCACTACAGTTTATAACGCAGACCCGTGAAAATAAAAATTCTTTTTTTTTTCACAAAAATGATTTTTTAGCCCCCAGCTTTGTATTTTTACAAGGGTAACAGAATAAATTGGACCCCAAAAGTTGTTGTTCAATTTGTCCTGAGTACGCTGATACCCCATATGTGGGGGGGAACCACTGTTTGGGCTCATGGCAGAGCTCGGAAGGGAAGGAGCGCCATTTGGAATGCAGACTTAGATGGATTGGTCTGCAGGCGTCACGTTGCATTTGCAGAGCCCCTGATGTACCCAAACAGTAGAAACCACCCACAAGTGACCCCATATTGGAAACTAGACCTCCCATGGAACTTATCTAGATGTGTTGTGAAAACTTTGAACCCCCAAGTGTTTCACTACAGTTTACAACGCAGAGCCGTGAAAATAAAAATCCTTTTTTTTCCCACAAAAATGATTTTTAGCCCCCCAAATTTTTATTTTCCCAAGGATAACAAGAGAACTTGGACCCAAAAAGTTGTTGTCCAATTTGTCTCGAGTACGCTGATACCCCATATGTTGGGGTAAACCCCTGTTTGGGCGCACGGGAGAGCTCGGAAGTGAAGGAGCACTGTTTTACTTTTTCAATGCAGAATTGGCTGGAATTGAGATCGGACGCCATGTCGCGTTTGGAGAGCCCCTGATGTGTCTAAACAGTGGAAACCCCCCAATTATAAATGAAACCCTAATCCAAACGCACCACTAACCCTAATCCCAACTGTAACCCTAACCACACACCTAACCCAGACACACCCCTAATTCTAATCCCAACCCTAATCCCAACCGTAAATGTAATCCAAACCCTAACCCTAGCCCCAACCCTAGCCCTAACCCTAACCCTAACCGGAAAATGGAAATAAATACATTTTTTTTAATTTTATTATTTTTCCCTAAGGCTAGGTTCACATTGCGTTAGGGAAATCCGTTTAGCACTAGCGGATTGCGCTAACACAATGTCTTTTTAGGTGTCGTGTTTAGTGGTCGCGTTAACGTCCCCGCTCTGGAAGATCGGGGATCGGACCTCGGGCGCGCCGCGGACGCTGCAAGCAGCGTCTGAGGCGCGCCACAAAAGAATGGCACCTTGCTAGCGCGAGCCGAAAATGGCACGCTCTAGCGATGCGCTACACCTGAAAATCACATTGCTGTCAATGGTTGTGCTAACGGACCCGTTGCACGGCGTTAATTGTGACATTTTCGCCGTGCAACGCTGTCCGTTAGCGTTAACCCATTAACGCAATGTGAACCTAGCCTAACTAAGGGGGTGATGAAGGGGGGTTTGATTTACTTTTATAGCGAGTTTTTTAGCGGATTTTTATGATTGGCAGCCGTCACACACTAAAAGACGCTTTTTATAGCAAAAAAGTTTTTGCGTCTCCACATTTTGAGACCTATAATTTTTCCATATTTTGGTCCACAGAGTCATGTGAGGTCTTGTTTTTTGCGGGACGAGTTGACGTTTTTATCGGTTACATTTTCGGACACGTGACAGTTTTTGATCGCTTTTTATTCCGATTTTTTTGTGAGGCAGAATGACCAAAAACCAGCTATTCATGAATTTCTTTTGGGGGAGGCGTTTATACCGTTCCGCGTTTGGTAAAATTGATGAAGCAGTTTTATTCTTCGGGTCAGTACGATTACAGCGACACCTCATTTATATCATTTTTTTTATGTTTTGGCGCTTTTATACGATAAAAGCTATTTTATAGAAAAAATAATTATTTTGGCATCGCTTTATTCAGAGGACTATAACTTTTTTATTTTTTTGGTTATGATGCTATATGGCGGCTCGTTTTTTGCGGGACAAGATGACGTTTTCAGAGGTAACATGGTTATTTATATCCGTCTTTTTGATCGCGTGTTATTCCACTCTTTGTTCAGCGTTATGATAATAAAGCGTTGTTTTTTGGCTCGTTTTTTTTTTTTTTTTTCTTACGGTGTTCACTGAAGGGGTTAACTAGTGGGCCAGTTTTATAGGTCGGGTCGTTACGGACGCGGCGATACTAAATATGTGTACTTTTATTGTTTTTTTGTTTTTTTTTATGTAAAGAAATGTATTTATGGGAATAATATTTTTTTTTTTCTGCTTTATTTAGGAATTTTTTTTTTATTTTTTTTTTTACAAGTGTGGAAATTTTTTTTTTTACTTTTTCACTTTGTCCCAGGGGGGGACATCACAGATCACCGATCTGACAGTGTGCACAGCACTCTATCAGATCGGTGATCTGACATACAGCCGGGCAGGATTAGAGCTGCAGCTGCAGCCTGATCCTGACCCGGAAGTGCTCCCTGCAGGACCCGGATGCAGCCCGGCGGCCATTTTGGATCCGGGGACTGCAGGGAGAAGACGCTCGGTACACGGTGAGCACATCACCGTGTACCGATCGTCTCAGGGAAGCCCGCAGGGAGCCCCCTCCCTGCGCGATGCTTCCCTGCACCGCCGGCACACCGCGATCATCTTTGATCGCGGTGTGCCGGGGGTTAATGTGCCGGGAGCGGTCCGTGACCGCTCCTGGCACATAGTGCCGGATGTCAGCTGCGATAGGCAGCTGACACTCGGCCGCGCTCCCCCCGTGAGCGCGGCCGATCGCATATGACGTACTATCCCGTCCATGGGAATTAAGTCCCAGGTCACCTGGACGGGATAGTACGTCATATGGGATTAAGGGGTTAACTCAACGTGTGCACAGTCTAAGGCCATGTTCGCACTGTTTTAACATTTCTTTCTCATTCAGATGTTAAACAGAACCTGTCACCCCCAAAATCGAAGGTGAGCTAAGCCCACCAGCATCAGGGGCTTATCTACAGCATTCTGGAATGCTGTAGATAAGCCCCTGATGTATCCTGAAAGATGAGAAAAAAAGGTTCGATTATACTCACCCAGGGGCGGTCCCGGTCCGATAGGCGTCGCTGTCCGGTCCAGGGCCTCCCATCTTCTTACGATGATGTCCTCTTCATGTATTCATGCTGTGACTCCGGCTCCGGCGCTGGGCCTCTCTGACCTTTCCCGGCGACCTGTGCACTGCAGTACTTTGCTCTGCCCTCAACAAGGCAGACAAAGTACGCCTGGGCCGAAGCCGCAGTGTGACTACAAGAAGAGGACGTCATCGTAAGAAGATGGGAGGCCCCGGATGGGACCGCGATGCCTATCGGACCGGGACCGCCCTTGGGTGAGTATAATCTAACCTCTTTTTCTCATCTTTCAGGAAACATCGGGGGCTTATCTACAGCATTCCAGAATGCTGTAGATAAGCCCCAGATGCTGGTGGGCTTAGCTCATCTTCTATTTTTTGTTCACCATCATAATGGACCTTTAAAATCATTTTAAATTCTGTTCCCCTTTCCAGAAAAGCCGGATTACGTACCGGTAATGCTCTTTTAATGAGTCCACGACAGCACCCTACATGAGAGAGAGGGATCCGCCCATAGGAACAGGAAACCTACAGAATAAAAGGAGGCGGTCCCCTCTCCTCCTCAGTTTAGTTACAGAGTATAAAAAGGGGAACCGCAAAAGTGTTAGTATTCATTCTTATTCAGTCACATAAATTTCTTAACTCTATACAACCATTATTTGTGACCTTAAAGGAAAGAGCTGTGCATAATTTAGGGAGGGTAATACATGGGTGCTGTCGTGGACTCATTAAAAGAGCATTACCGGTACGTAATCCGGCTTTTTACCCTTCGCCACGACAGCACCCCACATGAGAGATTTTCAGAGAGTCATTATTTGGGTGGGATTACTGTATTAAGAACAGCTCTACCAAAGGTCAGATCAGAAGACGTGGACAGATCAAGTCTATAATGGTTGTAGAAGGTAGAAGGTGTAGACCAAGTTGCAGCCTTACATATTAAATGGATCGGTACATCTGCTTGTTCCGCCCAGGAGGAAGCCATGGCTCGTGTTGAGTGCGCTTTTATACCCACTGGAGGAATCTCGCCTTTTGACGTATAGGCCAAGCAGATAGCCTCTCTGATCCACCGAGATATGGTAGCTCTCGTGACCCCATGTCCTTTCTTGTGGCCCTGAAAGGAGATAAACAGAGCCCTACTCTCCCTCCATGTCTGACACCTTTCTATATAAGTCAGGATGGCTCTTCTGACATCTAAGGTGTGGAACTTATGATGTTCTGGAGTTACAGGTGAATCAAAAAAGGAAGGGAGAAATATTTCTTGTGACCTGTGGTAGGTGGACGCTACCTTAGGGAGGTATGAGGGGTCTGGTTTCAGGACTATCCGATCATGAAATATCAGTAAGAAAGGTGGGTCTACTGATAGGGCCTGGATGTCACTAACCCGTCTAGCTGAGGTTAGGGCTACTAGTAAGGCTACTTTATATGTTAGGATTTTTAAAGGTATTGAATCTAATGGTTCAAATGGAGAGCTTGTTAAGGCCTCTAATACTAGATTTAAATCCCACGGAGGTAGACGGGGAATATGGACCGGTTTACTACGTTCACAAGATTTTATGAATCTGGAGATCCACCTATTAGCTGCTATATTGCATCCATATAGGGCTCCTAATGCCGAGACCTGAACTCTTAAGGTATTTACAGATAGTCCTAACTCTCGGCCTTTTTGCAAGAACTCTAGGATAGGTGTGAGTGGAACTTGCTTAGCGAACGGTACCGTGTAGAAGTCTAAAAATTTATTCCATACCCTACTATATATTAGGGTGGTAGATCTTTTCCTGCTCAATAAGAGGGTGTTTACTAGTTCTGTTGAGAACCCTCTGGAACTTAATAGTTGCCTCTCAAATTCCACGCCGTCAAGTGAAGACCTTTCACTTGCGGGTGGAAAAAGGGGCCTTGGTACAGCAGCTCCTTGTCTGATGGGAGGATCCAAGGATCGCATAGGCACATGGTCTGGAGACAAGAGAACCATGGTCTTTTCGGCCAGAATGGTGCAATGAGGATTACTCTTGCCTGTTCCCTCCTGATCTTTCTGATCACTAGAGGAATCAGAGACATTGGAGGAAAGGCATATGCCAGTCTGAACCGCCAAGGATGGTGGAGAGAGTCCAACATATCTGGGTGATCCCTGGTGTTCAGGGAAGCGAACCTTTGTACTTGCCGGTTGTCTCTTGTGGCAAATAGGTCGATTTGTGGTATCCCCCATGCTTCTGTTATCCTTCTGAATATGGATTTGTTTAAGGTCCATTCTCCTTGACGCAACTCGTTTCTGCTGAGGTAGTCTGCCCTGATGTTCTCTACACCTTTGATGTGCAGGGCTGTTAAGGATGTTAGATGAGCCTCTGCCAGCTGAAAGATGTTTGCAGCTATGGTCATCAGACTTCCTGACTTTGTACCACCCTGACGGTTCAAGTATGCCACTGCGGTGGAATTGTCTGAGTAAATTCTTACATTTGTTCCATGAATCTGCGGAAGAAAATGATATAAGGCACATTCTATTGCTTTTAACTCCTTCCAGTTGGAGGAACATATTAATTCTGTCTGATCCCAAGTATTTTGGGCCAGATTGTCTTCCATATGTGCTCCCCACCCAATAGGGCTGGCGTCGGTGGTAATTATTTTAGACGGGTCTATTATCCATGGCACACCCCGTGATAGGTGGTCCATGTCTAGCCACCAGGATAGCGATTCTAAGACATTACTGGAAAGAGTTATTCTACTTTCTAAATAACCGTCTTTCCCCTGAGCCGACAATACTTCGTACTGCAATTGACGGGTATGGAATTGTGCCCAAGGTACAGCAGGGATACATGATGATAATGACCCCAGTAAGGACATGGCCTTTCTTAGTGTCATGTAGGGTTTGCGTATTGCGTCTGATACCTTTGATTGTATAGTCAACCTCTTTGACTGAGGAAGAAAGCATTTCTGACTTACGGAGTCTAGCTGGATTCCTAGAAATGTCTGAACGGTTTCTGGATTCAGCCGAGATTTTTCGAAGTTGACGATCCAACCTAACTCCTGTAGGGACGAGATCGTATTAGATAAACGAGTTTTACATTGAAGTGCAGAGCTTCCTACCACTAGAAAGTCATCTAGGTAGGGTATTATCAAGGTATCTCGTTGGCGTAGATGAGCCATCACTTCTAGTATCACCTTAGTGAAGACGCGGGGAGCCATAGAAAGCCCAAATGGCATTGCAACATATTGAAAGTGACGAACCTTTCCCTCCAGGGTGACTGCTACCCTTAGGTACTGCTGATGTTCGGCATGTATGGGAAGATGGTAATAGGCGTCCTTTAAGTCTATTCCGGCCATGACACACCTAGGGAATAAGAGTTTTATGGTAGAACTAATGGATTCCATTTTGAAGGTATGATTACGCAGGAAAGAATTTAATTTTTTAAGATTTATGATGGTTCTATATGAACCATCTGGTTTATTAATCAGGAATAAAGGGGAGTAGAACCCTTTCCCTTTTTGATCCTGGGGAACTTCAATCAGGACTTTCTTAGATAGAAGAGATAGGATCTCTATTTCTAGAGCCCTCTGTTGGTCCTGACCTTTTGGAGATGTTATTATGAAGGAATCCCAAGGGATTCGATCAAATTCTAATTTAAGGCCGTATTGCACAATGTCCAGAATCCACTGGCTGGATGTTATCTGTCCCCATTGGGGAAGAAAAAATTTTAATCTGCCGCCTACTTCCTGGTTAGCGGTATTTACGTCTCGGATTATGGGACCCGCTAAAAAAGGCACCTTTTTGCTTTGGGTCCTTCGACTCCCATCGCTCTCTTTGTTCAAGCGGCTTGTTCCTAGTAAAGGGGCGTCTCCTGAAGGCTCTCCTGTAGGATGGAAGATACTGGTTAGGGAAGCCTTTCTTCCTTTCACCTGCTTTATTCAGGAGTTCATCCAGCGTCTTCCCAAAAAGGAACTCACCCTGACAGGGAATCGCACAAAGTTTTGCTTTAGCTTGTGCGTCCCCCTTCCAATTCTTTAGCCAGAGTGCACGCCGGGCTGTGTTGACTAGGCCGGCTGACCTGGCTGCAAGACGTAGCGAGTCCACTGAGGCATCAGCTAGGAATGCTACTGCTTCTTTAATTTGAGGCAATTTCAGCAGGATAGATTCCCTCGAAGTTTTGCCTCTAATCTGTTCCTCCAATTGCTCCGTCCATACTAGTAGAGATCTTGCAGTACAGGTACTAGATATGGCGGGCCTGAACGCCCCCGTATTGACTTCCCATGACCTCTTTAGTAAAGCTTCTGCTTTACGGTCCAGCGGGTCTGTTAGGACCCCTGAATCCTCCACTGGTAGGACCGACTGTTTGGTTGTGGAGGCTACCGCAGCATCAACTTTTGGCACCTTTGACCAGGTGTTTAGGTCTTCATCGCTGAAGGGATAGCGCCTTTTAGAGGATGATGGTAAAAACCCTCTATTCTGCTTGTCCCACTCCTTTTTGACAATATCTTTGATGGTTTGTATGACGGGGAAGGACCTACGTTTCTTCTGTCCTAACCCCGCAAACATTATGTCCTGTGCTGATTTCTTTTCTTTCCCATCTGGGCACCCCATCGTGCTCCTGACAGATTTTATTAAATTGTCCACATTACTGTTGGGAAGACAAAGTCCCCCTTCAGTCTCGGATGAGCTCGGCTGAGATCCCTCTTCGTCTGAAGAAATACATACACCCTCTGACTCCGAACTAACCGGAGACCGGGACCTGCTAGGCTGACGGGTACTGGCGCTACTTGTCTGCGCCAAACCCTGCATCTCTTCTCGGATAATAGCTCTGACATCTGAGGGAGTCATGATATTTTCCTGCCGTAGAGTTTGCATGATACACTCTGCACACAGTTTTTTGGCATAATCATCCGGGAGGGGCTGCGTACATAAAGCACACTCTTTATGCTTAGATTTGTGTGTCCTTTTCTTAGTCTAGAGGAAGGATACAGGAGGAACATATATCAGCATATAGGAAGAGACTCTTTCAAAAACTCACCCAGTGAAGCTGACAGGTACCGGTTCTGGAGGCGGAATTCGTTTGGTGGTAGAACTCTTCTCTGGAGGTCGGCCACCACTCTTTGTGCTGCTCCTCGTGCTTCTCTCCCTGCTGGGAGAGCGCTGTTGCACTGCGGGCAGGTGCGCTTCGTCGGCCGGTGAAGCCATTTCACACACACCGGCCCGACGCTAGCGCTGCATTTTTAAACTTGCCGCCCATTCTCCTGCCTCCCCGGACCAACCCGGAAGTGCTCCCGCGACTTCCGGGTTAGACGCGCCGCTCTCACCACCATGCGGCCGCCAGAGGCTATTAAGCCGGCCGCTGCAGCGCGCGCGTCCTCACAGTGCCGGCCGGACCTACGGTGACCGGACCCGGACCGTGGATGTTTGGCCAGACGAGGGGGGAGGCTGCAAGCAGGGGCTCCCCCGCCGCTGCTTCTGGTACCGCAGCCCCTGCCGTTCCCACAGAAACCGGCGCAGGCGGGTGCATGGCCCAGGGATCCTCTTCATCTGTAGGTAAGCCGGGTCCCTGTAGGAACAGGAAACCTAAACTGAGGAGGAGAGGGGACCGCCTCCTTTTATTCTGTAGGTTTCCTGTTCCTATGGGCGGATCCCTCTCTCTCATGTGGGGTGCTGTCGTGGCGAAGGGTAAAAAGTAATTTTTATTTTATTTGTCATTTTTCTTTGGATGTATCTTTTTTTTTTGTTTTATTTATGTTTTTTCCATTTATTTCACACAGTGTGACCCAATGAGGTCTTTTTATTGCAGGATTTCCCCTGTAACTGGGGATGGTATATTAGCCCCAATTACATGGAAAATTCAGCCTCCTGCCTTTATAGCAGAGCGATCTGGGTTTCCTTGGACCCAGTAGGTCCTGCTCCCTCACTACACAATGTGATCACTTGATCATTAGGTCCGAAAGCACTATCAGTACTTCCTAATCTATGGCTGAGCACTGAGTAGAGTATATCACAATCGAGAATGTAAAAATACTAATAAACCATGTTTATCTTCTCTATGGAGAGTCCGGCTGTGTTTTGTCGGCAGCTTCCCGCACCCACAGCTGCCCAATCTCACGTGGGCGACTCACTCTCCACTGATGTTTTAGAACGTCAGTGCAGAGTGAAGAGAGAAGTAGATTATAGTTTATGGGTGGTCCAGAAATAAAGACCAGCCCTTAAGGCGCCTTAAAGCTAGTTTTTTTCTCAATTAGCATCGGTATGACAAGTGTATGCAATCCGTATGCAACATCAGCTTTTACATACTGTAATTCTCTAGGTAATATAATGCTAGTTTTCCAACTAATAAAGCAATCTTATGTACAGATATAGATAGATGTCCGTGAGCTACATAATTATTAGTGTAGTGCATGTATAGTTTATTGTACAACCCCAGGGCAACGCACCAGGGCATTTGGGAAGAGCAGAGGCCAAGCGCCAAAATTGGCACATATACGGTAATACATGCGCTAATTCCGGGTCCGCTGCAGGCTAGTATTTATTAGGTTAGTAAAGACCACATAACCATTGGCCTTACCAACCTATAAATATCAGCCCACAGCTGTCTGCATTGCCTTTGCTTGTTATAAAAAAGGTTTATAAAAAATGGGGGGGGGTGGACCCCAAGTCATTTTTATTTAGGGTCACCCCAACTTTTGATAAACAGCAAAGGCAACGCAGACAGATGTGAGCTGAAATAGGCTGGGAAGGTCCATGTTTAATCAGGCCCTTCCCTGTCTGATAAAATCAAAGTCTACAGCTGTCTGCTTTCCCTCAACTGGCTATGAAAAATAAGGGGACCCCACATCAATTTTTTTTATTAATTTAATAGGTGATATAAGTCTAAACAGCCTTTAGTGCCACATGACAGGCACTAAAGGGCGTTAGTTTATAATATGCAGGGGGTTTGTGACATATAATAATATAGATATAATTGCAACATTATATCTATCTATTCTCTATTATGACGGTTTAGTCTGTGAATTTACTGGCTAATGAAATGTCAGGTTTCCTTTGAAACGTATTTGTAAAAATCAGATGGCAAACGCATGTGATTTTTTTCTTGCAACCTTTCATTTGCTTTTAACTCGTTTAGGAGGCCTTTATGGCACAGCGAATATAAAAAATGTAGAGTAGGACTGCCCCATTATGAGAATGCCGTGAAGTGGCGGGGTAGCTCAAAGAATTGATCAATTGTTTGCTAAATGTCTCATTTTGAAAATACAGTTAGAAATCAATATGTGCATTTGCACTTTATGTATTGCGTTTTAACCATAGGCAGCGCTGGCTTCTCCCCTCTTTTGCTTTGATTTGCATGCTACAATTTTCTTCTTGGTCCGATCCAAGCGGAGAAAAATCTCGCAGATTAGCACGGACTCATTGAATAACATTCAATAACATTTTACAGAGGCAATGGAATGTTTTCTCAGAGGAGAGAGAGAGAGAAAGAGGAGAGCGAGAGAAAGAGAGGAGAGCGGAGAGCGAGAAAGAGAGGAAAGCGGAGAGCGAGAAAAAGAGGAGAGCGGAGAGCGAGAAAAAGAGGAGAGCGGAGAGCGAGAAAAAGAGGAGAGCGAGAAAAAGAGGGGAGAGAGAAAAAGAGGGGAGAGAGAAAAAGAGGGGAGAGAGAAAAAGAGGGGAGAGAGAAAAAGAGGGGAGAGAGAAAAAGAGGGGAGAGAGAAAAAGAGGGGAGAGAGAAAAAGAGGGGAGAGAGAAAAAGAGGGGAGAGAGAAAAAGAGGGGAGAGAGAAAAAGAGGGGAGAGAGAAAAAGAGGGGAGAGAAAAAGAGGGGAGAGAGAAAAAGAGGGGAGAGAGAAAGAGGGGAGAGAGAAAAAGAGGGGAGAGAGAAAAAGAGGGGAGAGAGAAAAAGAGGGGAGAGAGAAAAAGAGGGGAGAGAGAAAAAGAGGGGAGAGAGAAAAAGAGGGGAGAGAGAAAGAGGGGAGAGAGAAAAAGAGGGGAGAGAGAAAAAGAGGGGAGAGAAAAAGAGGGGAGAGAAAAAGAGGAGAGAGAAAAAGAGGAGAGAGAGAAAAAGAGGGGAGAGAGAAAAAGAGGAGAGAGAGAAAAAGAAAGGAGAACTAAAGAGGAGAGAAAGAAAAAAAAAGAGGAGAGCGAGAAAGGAGAGAGACAAGAGATCGCGAGAAAGAGGAGAGAAAGAGAAAGAGGAAAGAGGAGAAAGGAGAGAGAGACTACAGAGAAAAAGAGGAGAGAGAAAGAAAAAGAGGAGAGAGAAAGAAAAAGGAGAGAAAAAGGAGAGAGAGCGAAGAGAGGAGAGATAGAGGAGAGAGAGGAGAGTGAGAAAGAGGAGAGTAGGAAAGTTGAGAGGGAAAGGGGAGTGAGAAAGAGATCCAGTAGAAGCATTGTCATCGTCCGATGTTTCCATTTATTACATACTCCTGAGTGCGATGTACATGATAAAGATTAGGTAATGAAAAAACAGATGTGCTAACAAATTGCTTCTGCTCTTCTAAAAGTAGTATCACTCAAGTGTATAAAAATCATTCAGAGTTTCATCCAGAAAAGTGGGACGATTCTTTTCTCACTTGTCATCCGTGTGCAGTCTGTACACAATCCATTTTTTCAGCAGCAGCTATTAAGAATCTGAAAATGATCTTATAAATTATGTTACAAAATTGCAATGTATCCATAAAAATGAAATGCTGCACTGTGGCTTCATATGGCACATGATTTTTTTAGCGCACTCATAGAATTGAATGGGCGAGTCTAATCTGACTTACAGAAGAAAATACTGCATGCTGCAATTTTTTTTTTCACACGTAGATTCGGTCAGTGAAAAAAATCAGTCATCTGCACAGTCCCAGTGAATAACATTGGTGCTAGTGCCCATTGGATGCCATGTCAGTAGCTCCTCTCTCCATCCACTGCAAAAGTGAGCTACTGTGGATAATCCCGATAATAAGAAATGGTCCCACAACCACTTCACATTAATATTGTGACTCCATAGGTTAGGGTGATCGGACACTACAATCTGGTTGATATGACAAATAAATTCATATTACATTTGTTGGCTTTGTCTGATCTTGAGGGTACGTCCCCACAGTCAGTATTAGGCAGCGCTTTGGACGCAGCACATGTCCGCTCCATCCAAAGCACTGCCGGCTTTTGAACGCAGTTGATTCCGCATGTGTCCATTGAACCGTGCGGAATCACTCTGCCCAATACATTGTACGGGTGATATTTATCTTGCAGAGAATCGAGTCTCTGCAAGAAAAGTAGACATGCTGCAGTCTGGAAAGATGCACCGCATGTCCGTCTCCGCAGGGAAGACAGAGGTGCCGCTGCACGCATAGTGGGCATAGGATTTCTTCAAATCCCATCCACTATGCTGCAACATCTGGCCGCTGTGGGTTGCACGCTGCAGATGTACGCAGCGTCCAACCCACAGCATTTACGGACCGTGGGAACATACCCTAATAGGTTTGCTGGTGGTGACGTGCCTTGTGCCAACATAGTAGCAAAGATCTGCAAACCTTGACCGACAAATACATTTATATCTAGTGTAGAGAAAAAAAAAGTAATACCAACCTCCCTCTGATCTCGTTGTAGATCTGCTAAGGCTCAAAACTCTCTGCAATTAGAAAAATATATAAAATCAGTGAAATATTTCCGGTAAAATGATGTATTTACAAGTTTAAAAGAATACAATAAATAAGACCCTCAAAACTGTGTCCAGCTCTTCAGTGTTTTTATTAGAAAAAAAAAGCCAATTGGCAATTGTTTTTTCCTTCAATGTTAATTTAGAGTAATCGTATAAGTGCTTGTGATCCCACATCAAAGTCAGGAACACAACATATGATGTAACTGTACGTCATATGCCAGGAAGGGGTTAATAAACAGACCTCTTAGGGGTGAAGAGATCATCTTACTTTGAGAACAAACATTGCAATGAGTTAAATTATTTTTGAAAATGTAAACTGAGTCTCCTCCGAAACAGTTTGACAGCTACTCCTTGTGTCGCCTCCTGCTGCTGCGGAGATCTCACACTACTCAGTACAAGCTGCAGCTGTCACTCCAGCTGGTGGGCAGAGACTGAATACACTTGAACGCATGAGTTTTCTTCTCTCTTCAGCTGGACTCAGGATTGTTATCACTCTCCTTAATAATGCATTTTACATTGTAAAATCTGATGACAGATACTCGCTAACTTTGAGTGGGAATATAGAAACCATAATAGTTATATGCACATTACACATGCGATTATGCTGCAGCGCGGCCGACACCAGCCTGCAGAAGGGTTTTCTTTTCTGCAGTATGCACGTATATTCATTATGTAAACTAGGGGGCAGGAGGGATCACTGACCTGTCAGCAGGCTGCATTATGAATACCTAATCAGAGCACCACATGAAGAACCCCCCACAGGCATACCTGACTCAAAACTGAAAATAAAGATTAAACAACCACAAGACGGATTTCATCACCCAGGTATCATTTTAAATCAGTATAATGGCGCCGACCTGATACTGACTGTAGGTTACTGAGCACAATCCTGCTGACAGGATCCCTTTAATCTAACTAATTTAACAGCCTCGCCTGCAGCTGTTAATCAGTTAAATATTGCTGTCAAGCACGCGATTGCAGGGCGACGATGGGTATTTATGACAGCCAGGGGTCTGCTGATGACCCCTGTACCTGTCCTTACAATGCTCCTGTAAATTCCAGCCCACTGGCGGCATTCATAGGAGATCGCGATTACAGCTATGTACAGTATAGCACAGGTGATTGGACGATCGCAGCTTTAAGTCCCCTAAAGGGCCTAACAAATGCAGCAAGAAGAAAGGGAAAAAAAAAAAAAAAAAAAGGTATTATAATATATATCTATCATGCAAAAAGTTTAAATCACCCCCCTTCTTTTACCCCATTAAAAATAATACATATATTTGGTATCGCTGCGTTCATAAAAGGCTAGTCTATCATAATAGAAAATAAATTAATCCAATCTGTAGACAACGTAATGAGAAAAGAAACCAAAACGCCAGAATTACATTTTATTGGCAACCCCAACATTGCAACAAAAATGAAATAAGAGGTGATCAAAACTTGGTATCTATTACAAAACGGTATCAACCGTCCGTTCAGGGCACAAAAAAATAAGCCCTCACACAGTCCCAGATTGCGAGAAATTAAAACCTTACGTGTCTCGGAAACTGGCAACTACATTTTATTTTTCCTTACAAATTTCCGATTTTTTTTTTCACTATTACAATTAAAAAAAAAAAAGTCCTCATAAGACTACAGGGACGGAAAAATAAAGTCATGTCTATTGGTAAGGCCGGGTTCACATTGCGTTAAACAGCAGCCCGTTCAACACATACGTGAACGGGCTGCTGACGCAAGTGCCAACATTCGCTAGCGCAGATAGAGCATCTGCTAGCTCTATCTGCGCTAGCAGTGATGGACCCAGAAACACTGCAGCCCGCGTCTCGGGGTCCGTCAATGACGGCACATCGCTAGCGCATGCGCATTGTGGGCGTGCGCTAGCGATGCGTCCGATATTGGACTGAATGGTGGTGTTAACGGACTATGTTACACCGCGTTTATGCCGCGGTGTAACGTAGTCTGTCTAACGGACGCCACTAATGTAATGTGAACACAGCCTTAAAGAGGAGGGAAAAACGCAAAAAGATTGCAAGGTCATGAAGGGGGTTAAACATAGCAGCAGCTCTGACCACAGTAAGTATCGTGTGATCAGGATATGGGTGGAGGGCACGTTAATTACATTTTATCATCACTTTTCTTAAACCACAAGAAAATCAGAAAATGTCATAACTGGAAGCCATAGGGTTTTTCATACGAGCCATTCCACTGAAAAGCAATACATGTGTAAATCGCCATATTGGATGGACTTACAGATTCTTTTCCACCTAGCACTTCCATCCAGAGGAGCCGATCTTCTTCTGAAAATCCTTGCATGGTGATTAGAAGTCCAGGCCTAAGGGAAGATTTAGAATAAAGCTTAGTGTTTGTTATTGTTGGTAAAAGAATAAACCCATTTAGGAGACAAGGCAAGCGAGGACCACTACTGACACATAACATGGGCCTTCATCCCAACCGGTCAGAGAACAGTCATTGTATCATCATTTGGATTTTTTTTTTTCCTTTGTTCTTTTAAACCGCCGCACAGTAATAGTTTGCTATGCTATAACCTGGCAGCTTTCTTTTTTCTTTTAATAAGTTTTGATACAACCCCAATTCTAAAAATGTTGGGACTGTGTAAAATATAAAGAAAACAAGAACGGAATGATTTGGAAATCTCCTATAGCCATATTTTCTTCACACCAGAACATAGGACACAGATCAGAAGGTGAAGGTAGATATTTTTGCATTTAATTTGAAGAAAAATTAACTCCTTTAGAAATTTGTGGCAGCAAAAAAAAAAAAAAAAAAAAAAAAAGGATGATGGATAGGGCCATGTATACCATTGTATTTAGAATCCGGTCTTCTTTTTACAACAGTCCGCAAATGTCTGGGGAGGAGACCAATTGCTGGGTTTGGGGAGAGGAATATTGTCCCATTCTAGTCTGATGTAGCATTATTTTAGCTGCTATACTGTCCTAAATCTTCTTTGTCAGATTTTTAATTTCATAATGTGCCAAATGTTTTCTATTGGTGAACAGTCTGGACAGCACGCGGCCGATTCATCACCCAAACTCTTCTGCAAAGCCATGCTGTTGTGATGAATGCTGTACGTGATTTAGCATGGTCTTGCTGAAATATGCAAGGCCTTCCCTTGATGGAAACATTATCTGGATGGGAGCATATGTTATTTTAAAACCCCTATATAATGCTCAGCATTGATAGCGCCACTCAAAAATTGTAAGCTGCTCAAACCACAGGCACTAATGCAGCTCCAAACCATCAGAGAGGCAGGCTGCTGAGCCGTGCACTGGTAAGCTGGATGGTCTTTCTCCTCTTGAGTCTGCAGGATCTTGTGTCTGATTTCCAAAAAGAATTTCACATTTTGATTCATCTAACTACAGAACAGGTTTCCATTTGCCTAATTGCATTTTAAAATGAGCTTTGGCCCAGAGAAGAATTTGTGGATTGTGTTGATATATAAGTGTTAATTTGCATTTGTGAATTTCACAAGAATGGTGTTCAGACAATAGTTTTTAGAGGTATTCCTGAGCCATGCAGAGATATGCGAGTCCGAATCATGCCTGTTTTTAGTGCAGTATTTAGGCTACGTTCACATTTGCGTTGTGCGCCGCTGCGTCGGCGACGCAACGCACAACGCAAATAAAAACGCACCAAAACGCACGCAAAAACGCTGCGTTTTGCGACGCATGCGTCGTTTTTTGCCGAAATTTCGACGCAAAAAAAATGCAACTTGTTGCGTTTTCTTTGCCCGACGCTTGCGGCAAAAAAAACGCATGTGTCGCACAACGCATGTCCATGCGTCCCCCATGTTAAATATAGGGGCGCATGACGCATGCGTCGCCGCTGCGTTTCCCGACGCTGCGTCAGCGTCGGGAAACGCTAATGTGAACGTAGCCATATTCTACCAAAATTGGTGCCCAATAGAAGAAATTGAGGCATTTCTGAGAAATATCTCACTACCACAATTTTTTGAAAATGTTCCTCAATTTTTAGAAGCAGTTCACAGCTTCGGTGAAGCTTCCGACCATAATAATAATAATAATTTTTATTTATATAGCGCCAACATATTCCGCAGCGCTTTACAAATTATAGAGGGGACTTGTACAGACAATAGACATTACAGCATAACAGAAATACAGTTCAAAACAGATACCAGGAGGAGTGAGGGCCCTGCTCGCAAGCTTACAAACTATGAGGAAAAGGGGAGACACGAGAGGTGGATGGTAACAATTGCTTTAGTTATTCGGACCGGCCATAGTGTAAGGCTCGGGTGTTCATGTAAAGCTGCATGAACCAGTTAACTGCCTAAGTATGTAGCAGTACAGACACAGTGGGCTATTAACTGCATAAAGTGAATGAGAACATGATGCGAGGAACCTGATAGTTTTTTTTGTTTTTTTTTATAAATAGGCCACACAGGGATAGTTAGGTTAATGCATTGAGGCGGTAGGCCAGTCTGAACAAATGAGTTTTTAGGGCACGCTTAAAACTGTGGGGATTGGGGATTAATCGTATTAACCTAGGTAGTGCATTCCAAAGAATCGGCGCAGCACGTGTAAAGTCTTGGAGACGGGAGTGGGAGGTTCTGATTATTGAGGATGCTAACCTGAGGTCATTAGCGGAGCGGAGGGCACGGGTAGGGTGGTAGACTGATACCAGGGAGGAGATGTAGGGTGGTGCTGAGCCATGGAGTGCTTTGTGGATGAGGGTAGTAGTTTTGTACTGGATTCTGGAGTGGATGGGTAGCCAGTGTAATGACTGGCACAAGGTAGAGGCATCGGTGTAACGGTTGGTGAGGAATATGATCCTGGCAGCAGCATTCAGGACAGATTGGAGCGGGGAAAGTTTGGTAAGAGGGAGGCCGATTAGTAGAGAGTTACAATAGTCCAGACGAGAATGAATAAGTGAAACAGTAAGAGTTTTTGCAGAGTCGAAAGTAAGAAAAGGGCGAATTCTAGAAATGTTTTTGAGATGCAGGTAAGAAGAGCGAGCCAGTGATCGGATGTGGGGGGTGAATGAAAGGTCAGAATCAAGGATGACCCCAAGGCAGCAGGCATGTTGCTTTGGAGTAATGGTGGAACCGCACACGGAGATGGCAATGTCAGGCAAAGGTAGGTTAGTAGAGGGAGAGAACACGAGGAGTTCAGTTTTTGACAGGTTAAGTTTCAGATAGAGGGAGGACATGATGTTAGAGACAGCCACTTTACATGCTCTTTTTATTCAAAATTGTGTTTGTTCGAAATTGGGCCCTCAAGCTGTTTTACATTCGTACCACTTTTCCAGCCTTCTGCTAACCCTATCCAACTTTTTTGAGATGTGTCACTGCCATCAATTTCTTATTCAGTTATGTTTTTCAAATAAAATTAAAAATGACTAACTTACTCCTTTTGATCAGTGTTCTATGTTCTGTTGTGGATAAAATATTGCTATTAGATTTCCAAGTCATTGCATTCTTATTTTTTTACATTTTACACAGCATCCCACTTTTTTGGAATTGAGGTTGTAACAGAGGTCCAAACAACTTCCCATTTCACGCTCTAGTAATCAGAGCTACAAAACCTATGACATTTAACCCTGAATGTGCCTGGTGGACATATTAAGGTCTCCTGTGATCTATATTCCCCTGATTAACCCCCAAGAAAGGAAGGTTGGTGAAACGTGTTGGGACAATGGTTCTCCTCCAACTAATAAGCAGGGTCTTTTGTGGCCTCTTATTAGGATTACCGTATATTGACTTATTGGACCATAGGGTTTGGTGTTTTTTCGGATACATGGCATCTTAAACACCCTAACAGCACAAAATACTCTGGTTACTCAAGACCTTATCACTCATTATCTAGAATAGACCTTGCCATTGGAAACACAAATATTGCTGAAATATAGTATTTTGGACCATTCTCCTATAAAGGTACAATTACAACTGGGGTTCAGTAGGATTAGTTAGGAGAAGTATGTGGCGACTAAATCCTTTTTGGATACAAACTATCGGGGGCTCCCTATATAACAGCATATGTGAATACTTCTCAGTTAACGCAGGCTCAACCTCCATAAAATATCAGTAGGAGATGCCATGAAAGCATGTGTTAGAAGGTTGTACATAAAAGAGATGAGTAGAAGGAAATCCAAGACAAGGGAGTACACACAAAAATTACAGGAGAGTGTTATCCAACCAGGGTCCGCATTTATTTCAGACCCCTCAGACTGTAAAGCTGAGGATCTTAAAGAAACTCAAAAACTACTAAAGGAACATTTACTTGGTTTGACAACACAAAAGAGATTCTTCACAAAACAGATCTACAGATTTACAGAGGGAGAAAGTGCAGGCCATTTACTGGCAACTATTGTTAAACCCCAAAACAGCCTTCATAT
Organism: Ranitomeya imitator; assembly: GCF_032444005.1. Classification (NCBI taxonomy): domain Eukaryota; kingdom Metazoa; phylum Chordata; class Amphibia; order Anura; family Dendrobatidae; genus Ranitomeya; species Ranitomeya imitator. The sequence goes on along the minus strand of NC_091282.1, from coordinate 1,033,653,144 downwards.
ATATCCAGACTAATATCTGAAAATGGTGACATATGGAGGATAAACACATTCAAATACTGTATAATCAGTACTCTTCTATTTATTTTACCAAAAGTGGTGCCCAAATAGAAGAAATTGAGGGATTCCTGGGAAATACATCACTACCACAATTACTAAATGAAGACAGGGCCACACTGGATAAACCCCTTACTCTGGAGGAGCTGGAGAAAGTGATTCAAATGCTAAAAAATGAGAAGGCCCCAGGTTCTGATGGGATACCAGGGGCATTTAAACAAAAAACAACAAAAACTTATCAGGATTGATTGCTTCCTAAATTACTATCAGTTTCTGAAGACTACATTAGGGTTGGTTACCTCCCAGACTCAATGAAGGAGGCTGTATTAATTATACTGTCAAAATCTGGGAAAGATCCATGCCTGCTCAACTACTAGAGTGCCATTTACCTTCTTCCAAGCAATATTAAATTATTAGCCAAGATCGGAGCTAACAGGTTTTCTAGGGTAATTACCAAAGTAATGCATGAAGATAAAACTGGCTTTGCGCCAAATAAATCTACCGTACATCAGTTAATCTGAGGCGGCTGTATGGGACTATTATTATTATTATTATAAATAATAAAAAAAAAAGATTATTATGGGACTGCAACTAAGCTAAAATTCTACTGGGACCAGGGCTGTTCATTCCCTCGACACTGCCAAAGCCTTTGACAGCGGTGAGTGGACGTTTTTCTGGGGAGACTCGAAAAGGGTAAGGCACCGGGTAAACAGTCATGTGTCGGAGGTGTTCTAGATGGGAAGGGGTACATGGTAAGTTTAACCCATTAGCCATTCTCTTCGCGATTGCCACATAACCACTAACCTACTTGGTGCGTGCCTCTCCTAACATTATTGGTTTCAATGTGAGTCGTGGGAAATTATTATTATTTATTGCAGTGGTCCCCAACTCCAGGCCTCGAGGGCCGCCAACAGTGCAGGATTTCAGGATTTCCTTAGTATTGCACAGGGGTTGGAATCATCACCTGTGCAGATGATCACATTACCACCGATGCAATACTAAAGAAATCCTGAAAACCTGCACTGTTGGCGGCCCTCGAGGCCTGGAGTTGGGGACCCCTGATTTATTGTTATAGCGCCATTTATTCCATGGCTCTTTACATGTGAGGAGGGGTATACATAATAAAAACAAGTACAATAATCTTGAACAATACAAGTCACAACTGGTACAGGAGGAGAGAGGACCCTGCCCGCGAGGACTCACAATCTACAAGGGATAGGTGAGAATACAGTAGGTGAGGGTAGAGCTGGTCATGCAGCGGTTTGGTCGATCGGTGGTTACTGCAGGTTATAGGCTTGTCGGAAGAGGTAGGTCTTCAGGTTCTTTTTGAAGGTTTCGATGATAGGCGAGAGTCTGATATGTTGTGGTAGAGAGTTCCAGAGTAGGAGTGATGCGCGAGAGAAATCTTGTATGCGATTGTGGGAAGAGGAGATAAGAGGGGAATAGAGAAGGAGATCTTGTGAGGATCGGACGTTGCGTGCAGGAAAGTACCGGTAGACGAGGTCACAGATGCATGGAGGAGACAGGTTGTGGATGGCTTTGTACGTATGTCATGGTTAGGGTTTTGTACTGGAGTCTCTGGGCAATGGGGAGCCAGTGAAGGGATTGACAGAGGGGAGAAGCTGGGGAATAGCGGGGGGACAGGTGGATTAGTCAGGCAGCAGAGTTTAGAATAGATTGGTGGGGTGCGAGAGTGTTCGAGGGGAGGTCACAGAGCAGGAGGTTGCAGTAGTCAAGGCGAGAGATGATGAGGGCATGGACTAGGGTTTTTGCAGATTCTTGGTTGAGGAATGAACGGATTCGTGAAATATTTTTGAGTTGAATTCGGCAGGAAGTGGAAAGGGCTTTGATATGTGGTTTGAAGGAGAGATCCGCATCAAGGATTACCCTGAGGCAGCGAGCTTGTGAGACTAGGGAGAGTGGGCAGTCATTTACTGTAATGGATAGGTTCGTTGGGGGGGTCGCGTGAGATGGTGGAAAGATGATGAATTCTGTTTTGTCCATGTTAAGTTTCAGAAATCTAGCGGAGAAGAAGGATGAAATAGTGGACAGACATTGAGGGATTCTGGTTAGTAGGGAGGTGATATCTGGTCCAGAGATGTAGATCTGTGTGTCATCAGCATAGAGATGATACAGAAAGCCATGAGATTCTATGAGCTGTCCCAGGCCAAAGGTGTAAATGGAGAAGAGCAGGGGCCCTAGGACTGAACCTTGTGGGAATGAAGATCTCCTTGCATGCAAATGTCATGTCTATTTTCCAGGGAAATCTGACTACAATCGATTGCTCCGGTGATGGACCTTATTAAAGCACTAGATGGTGGCCCGATTCTAACGCATTGGGTATTCTAGAATATGTATGCGTAGTGTATAGCAGGGGTCCCCAACTCCAGTCCTCAAGGCCCACCAACATGTCATGTTTTCAGGATTTCCTTAGTCTTGCCCAGGTAATAATTGCATCACCTGTGCAATGCAAAGGAAATCCTGAAAACATGACCTGTTGGTGGGCCTTGAGGACTGGAGTTGGGGACCCCTGGTGTATAGCACAGCCAACGCAGTACATTGCGCAGCCCACGCAGTACACATTGCGCAGCCCACGTAGTACATTGCGCAGCCCACGTAGTACATTGCGCAGCCCACGTAGTACATTGCGCAGCCCACGTAGTACATTGCGCAGCCCACGTAGTACATTGCGCAGCCCACGTAGTACATTGCGCAGCCCACGTAGTACATTGCGCAGCCCACGTAGTACATTGCGCAGCCCACGTAGTACATTGCGCAGCCCACGTAGTACATTGCGCAGCCCACGTAGTACATTGCGCAGCCCACGTAGTACATTGCGCAGCCCACGTAGTACATTGCGCAGCCCACGTAGTACATTGCGCAGCCCACGTAGTACATTGCGCAGCCCACGTAGTACATTGCGCAGCCCACGTAGTACATTGCCCAGCCCACGTAGTACATTGCCCAGCCCACGTAGTACATTGCCCAGCCCACGTAGTACATTGCCCAGCCCACGTAGTACATTGCCCAGCCCACGTAGTACATTGCGCAGCCCACGTAGTACATTGCGCAGCCCACGTAGTACATTGCGCAGCCCACGTAGTATATTGCGCAGCCCACGTAGTATATTGCGCAGCCCACGTAGTATATTGCGCAGCCCACGTAGTATATTGCGCAGCCCACGTAGTATATTGCGCAGCCCACGTAGTATATTGCGCAGCCCACGTAGTATATTGCGCAGCCCACGTAGTATATTGCGCAGCCCACGTAGTATATTGCACAGCCCACGTAGTATATTGCACAGCCCACGTAGTCTATAGCAATGTGGGCACCATATCCCTGTTAAAAAAAAGAATTAAAATAAAAAATTGTTATATACTCACCCTCCGGTGGCCCCCCGGATCGAAGCGGTTACCGACGCTCCTCGTGCGCTCCAGTCTGAAGAGTGCATTGCGGTCTCGCGAGGTGACGTAGCAGTCTCACAAGACCGCACATCATCATCTCGCGAGACCGCAATGCATGGAGCGGTCACCGGGGCATCGCGAGGAGCGTCGTTAACCGCTTCGATCCGGGGGCCCACCGGAGAGTGAGTATATAACTAATTTTTTAAAATTATTTTTATTATTTTTAACATTAGATCTTTTTACTATTCATGCTGCATAGGTAGCATGAATAGTAAAAAGTTGGTCACACAGGGTTAATAGCAGCGTTAACCGAGTGCGTTACACCGCGGTCAACGCTGTCATTAACCCTTGTGTAAGCGCTGACTGGAGGGGAGTATGCGGGCGCCGGGCACTGACTGCGGGGAGGAAAGAGCAGCCATTTTCTTCCGGACTGTGCCCGTTGCTGATTGGTCGCGGCAAAACAGCCATGACCAATCAGCGACTTGGATTTCCATGACAGACAGAGGCCATGACCAATGAATATCCGTGACAGAAGGACAGACAGACGGAAGTAACCCTTAGACAATTATCTACTATATAATTGTCTAAGGGTCACTTCTGTCTTTCTGTCTGTCTGTCTTTCTGTCTGTCACGGATATTCTTTGGTCGCGGCCTCTGTCTGTCATGGAATCCAAGTCGCTGATTGGTCTCACCAGATGCCTGTCATGGTTGCCGCGACCAATCAGCGACGGCCACAGTCCGATTAGTCCCTCCCTACTCCCCTGCAGTCAGCGCCCGCTCCATACTCCCCGCAGTCACCGCTCACACAGGGTTAATGCCAGCGGTAACGGACCGCGTTATGCCGCGGGTAACTCACTTCGGTACCGCCGCTAATAACCCTGTGTGACCAAGTTTTTACTATTGATGCTGCCTATGCAGAATCAATAGTAAAAACATGTAATGCTAAAAATAATTTAAAAAAATAAAAAAATCATTATATACTCACCTTTCGCGATGCTCCGGTGACCGCTCCATGCAAGCGGCAGGATCGCGGTGCCAAGGATGGTATGGGAGCAGGACCTGCCATGACGTCACGATCATGTGACCGCGACGTCATCACAGACCCTGCGCGAGAAGGACCTGCCATGAAGTCACAGTCATGTGACCGAACTACAATGGGCCCTCGGAAGGTGAGTATATGTTTATTTTTTATTTTTTAACCTGTGACATACGTGGCTGGGCAATATACTACGTAGCTGGGCAATATACTACGTAGCTGGGCAATATACTACGTGGCTGGGCAATGTACTACGTGGGCTGGGCAATGTACTACGTGGACATGCATATTCTAGAGTACACGATGCGTTTGAATCGGGCCACCATCTAGTATAGTAGATTTGGAAAGTGGTCAGGCATAACAGTCACTTCGAAGCATATGAAATTAACCATAAGAAGTTCCAAAAAAATCCATACCATTTCTACTTAATTATTTTGACATTCACATATGGGATTAATTATTTTATATTTTAAAAGATCAGGCTTGTAAAGCTGTAACACACCAAAATTTTATTTTGTTTACCGTATATACTCGAGTATAAGCCGACCCGAGTATAAGCCGACCCCCTAATTTTGCCACAAAAAAACTGGGAAAACTTATTGACTCAAGTATAAGCCTAGGGTGGAAATGCAGCATTTACCGGTGAATTTCAAAAATAAAAATAGATCATTATTTCCCCATAGCTGTGCCATATAGTGCTCTGCACCGTTCATTATTGTCCCATAGCTGTGCCATATAGTGCTCTGCACCGTTCATATTTCCCCATAGCTGTACCATATAGTGCTCTGCACCGTTCATATTTCGCCATAGCTGTGCCATAGTGCTCTGCACCGTTCATATTTCCCCATAGCTGTGCCATATAGTGCTCTGCACCGTTCATTATTGCCCCATAGCTGTACCATATAGTGCTCTGCACCGTTCATATTTCGCCATAGCTGTACCATATAGTGCTCTGCACCGTTCATATTTCGCCATAGCTGTGCCATATAGTGCTCTGCACCGTTCATATTTCCCCATAGCTGTGCCATATAGTGCTCTGCACCGTTCATTATTGCCCCATAGCTGTACCATATAGTGCTCTGCACCGTTCATATTTCGCCATAGCTGTGCCATATAGTGCTCTGCAACGTTCATATTTCCCCATAGCTGTGCCATATAGTGCTCTGCACCGTTCATTATTGCCCCATAGCTGTGCCATATAGTGCTCTGCACCGTTCATATTTCGCCATAGCTGTACCATATAGTGCTCTGCACCGTTCATATTTCGCCATAGCTGTGCCATATACTGCTCTGCACCGTTCATATTTCCCCATAGCTGTACCATATAGTGCTCTGCACCGTTCATATTTCGCCATAGCTGTGCCATATAGTGCTCTGCATCGTTCATATTTCCCCATAGCTGTGCCATATAGTGCTCTGCACCGTTCATTATTGCCCCATAGCTGTGCCATATAGTGCTCTGCACCGTTCATTATTGCCCCATAGATGCTCCACATAAATCTGTGCCGCTGCTGCTGCAGTAAAAAAAAAAAAAAAAGCCATACTCACCTCTCTTGCTTGCAGCTCCCAGCGTCCGGTCCCGGCGTCTCTCCGCACTGACTGATCAGGCAGAGGGCGCCCTCTGACCTGCACAGTCAGAGCGGAGAGACGCCGGGAAGATGGAGCGGCGCCGGGAAGATGGAACGGGGGCAGGTAAATATGCGATACTTACCTGGTCCCGGCATCCGGCTCCTTCTCCCGGACAGCTGTCTTCGGTGCCGCAGCTTCTTCCTCTATCAGCGGTCACCGTTACCGCTGATTAGAGAAATGACTATGTGGCTCCACCCCTATGGGAGGTGGAGCCGCATATTCATTTCTCTAATGAGCGGTCCCACGTGACCGCTGAACAGTGGAAGAACTGCAGCACCGAAGACCGTGGGACAGGCGGGGAGCGCCAGGATCGCTGGAAGCAGGTAAGTATGCCTCAGCGCCCTCACCCGCCGACCCTGCCACCCACCTTGACTCAAGTATAAGCCGAGAGGGGCACTTTCAGCCCAAAAATTTGGGCTGAAAATCTCGGCTTATACTCGAGTATATACGGTATTTTTGTAGTGAAAAAAGAGGGGATTTGAATTTTAAGGGTATTTTAACACTTAAATTTTTTTTCTAACTATTCTTAGGTCCACCTATGGGAGATGAACCCGCTTGGTCACCTATGCAAAGTATGGTGTAAAATTAAATCACCTGAAACCTTCATAGGAATACCAATATGGAAATTATGGAGGCCGTCAGTAAGCACTCAGCTGTCATGACAACAGCGACACGTCACGATTAGTGATGAGCGAGTGTACTCGTTGCTCGGGTTTTCCCGAGCACGCTCAGGTGACCTCCGAGTATTTGTTAGTTTAGTGTTCGGAGATTTAGTTTTCATCGCCCCAGCTGAATGATTTACAGCTATTAGCCAGGCTAAGCACATGTGGGGGTTGCCTGGTTGCTAGGGTGCCAGCCTGAAGAAGGGTTTTTGTTTTCACTATGCATGTGTAATATTCATTATGTAAATTAGGGGGCAGGTCAGTGAGGGATCAGTGACCTGTAAGAAGCCATACTGATGAATACCTAATGAGAGCACCACATGAAGCCCCCCCACAGGGCGCCCTGGAGCACGAGCATATCATTACCTCAAAACTGAAAATAAAGATTAAATAACAACCACAAGATGGATTTCAGCAACTCCGGTATCATTTTAATCAGTATAACGGCGCCCACCTGACACTGTCTGTATGTTGCTGTGCACAATCCTGCTGACAGGATCCCTTTAAGCATAAATCTATATATTAAAGTAAGGTGACCACATATGTATTAAGTCTCCAGGTTATGGGGTCTCATTAGTGACTGCATTACCCCCAATCAGTAATGTATGATATATGAAAGATGCACCATAGAATTTATGTGGGAAAACATCTTTGCTGGTTTGAGCTACAAAATGTTATGCTGAGCTAGAACGATTATTGCACACGGATTTCATCTTACCTCTCGACAGCTTCCACATCGAAGCAGAACCTTCGGTCTATAGTGTCTGTGTTTCGTCTTAGGCAGTATTTAACTGTAAAATTTTCCCCTTCACCCTAATAATATAAAAATAATGTCATCTCTTGTGGACTAAATTATGTCATTTAGAATTGATATTTGATTTTCTTTATTATGGACCTTAAATGCGGTGGTCTCCTTTCAAAAAGGTTTTGCTGTAAAATCCATTAAAAGTAAAAAAAAAATAAAAAAAAGTGTGCTTCACTCACCGTGCCAAGGTCCAGTGCAGAGTCCTCGCAACTGTTCCCAGTGTATGTTATTGAGTGCAGTGTTGGTGTCACATCATCAGCAATGCAGCGAGTAAGTGAGCTCAGCAGCTCTGTCCATCTGACAGCACGAGCCGTTCACAGCTGCTGAGCTCAGTTACTAGAAGTGCTGCAAAGGGGACAGACACCAGGAGTAGAGGCGGAGACTTAATGCTGGACCCAGGAATGGTGAGTAAAGATCATATGGAGCTTATAGGAAAAATCTATTCCTGAAAGACAACTGGTACCACTCATAGAATATGCACCAAATAAATGAAAAAAATGTTCCAGTTCCCATGTAAATTTAAAAAGATTTGGTTTTTTATTGCAAAATTGCTAAAATAGCACGGCACTAAAGCATGTAGAGAAAAAAAAGAAAAAAAAACGCGTTTCAACCGCAATTGAGGTCTTTGTCCCAGCTAGACTCTCGGTGCACATACCTGAAGTATGTACAAGTGCTTCTCACAAAATTAGAATATCATCAAAAAGTTAATTTTAGTTCTTCAATACAAAAAGTGAAACTCCTATATTATATAGTCATTACAGAGTGATCTATTTAAAGCGTTTATTTCTGTTAATGTTGATGATTATGGCTTAAAGCCAATGAAAACCCAAAAGTCATTATCTCAGTAAATTAGAATAATTAACAAAAACACACCTGCAAAGGTTTCCTAAGCACTTAAAAAGGACCCTTGGTCTGTTTCAGTAGGCTCCACAATCATTGAGAAGACTGCGGACGTTGACAGATGTCCATTAGATGGTCATTGACACTCCACAATGACTGCCTCTGTTTGTAATGACTCTATATAATAGGAGTTTCACTTTTTATTGAAGAACTGAAAATAAACAAATAAAATTACTTTTTGATGATATTCTAATTTTGTGAGAAGCACCTGTATATTAAGAGATGAGCCAATCATGACACTAAACCAACATTACACGACAAACATGCAACAGGTCCATGAATTCCTAACCCATTAAAAATTACTTGAACAAGAAAGAAAAAAAAACTAACATTACATATAAACATTACTCCAGATTAAAACTTCATATGATATAAATATGATTCAGGGCAGATATATAAAAAAAAAAAAAAAAAAAAAAAATCAGAACATTAATAGTGGAACATGATCTCATTTTATTCCTTCAAGCAGTCAGGGATTCCAGTTCCCAACTTGTAAATACAAAATACCGTCTTCTCATATCAACTTCACGGAAACGTTTTTTCACCTTCTCAAACCAAAGGCCTGAAAAGAGACAACGCAGTGTTGATGAAGGTACTGAATAGTGATGAGCGAATGTGTGGGGATTGCCTGTTGATGGGCAATCACTGCATGTGTTGCGGCAGTCGAACAGCTGTTAGATATGCAGCTGCGAGGATTCGAACGTATTTTTCGAGGACGCCGAAGACACTCAGTTATCACCTGAGCATGCTCTGATAACACCTTGTCTCAGCAAGTTTGTTCAACAGTTGTAATGAACTGTTTAGCTGCCACTGATACATAGCAATTAATATTTCTGCTATTAGAAATATCATGTAAATGTTCAGAAATGCGCACCTTCATTTACCTAGAGGTAGGTATAAAATTTATATTTATATCATGTGAAGTTTTCATCTAGAGCAATGTTGATATTTGATGTGCTTTTTCTTTTTTGCTCACGTTATTCTTTTTAATGAGTTCAGGATTCATGGACCTGTTGTATTTGTCATGATTGTCGTGTGTGTGTGTGTGTGTGTGTGTGTGTGTGTGTGTGTGTGTGTGTGTGTGTGTGTGTGTGTGTGTGTGTGTGCGCGCGTATATATTTATGTATGTCAGGTATGTGCACTGAGAGTTTAGCTGGGACAAAGACCTCGATTGTGGTTGAAAAGTGTTAGTCCTGCTTACCGGTTTTCTCCATGTATTAGCCCTAGTGCTGTGCTATTTCACCAGTTTTGTAATAAAGAACACAACTTTTGAAATTTTACATGGGAGCTGGAACCTTTTTCTTTCATTCATTGCTCCGCCACGTGAGGATCAGGACGGATTTCCGTGCACCTGCTGGAGTATATCAGTCGGCTGACCTTGCTTGATTGTTTTGAACCAAATAAATGATGCAATGCATGTTAGTAAGATTTTAAAATCAATTCACGGACACGGCATGCTGTAAAACGAGACAAAAAAAAAAAAAAGGTTGAGGACATGCTGCAGAAAACCTTCAGCATTTCCCAGATATATTCAACTAATAAGAAATTAAGAACACAAATGGTGGGTTTCAATATGAACACAGCAGGAGTGAGTAATCGATAAGGTTAATACATTCATTTCTGAAGCTGCTTTACACTAATCCCTCATTTGACACTTTGGTCACGGCTGATCATGTATTACCAATACACTGTTCTGTAGCTTAGTAACTCATATCACCTGGATATAAGAACGGGTTTCATATACCGTATCAAAACATCTCAATGAGCCACTATGATGGGAGGAACAAAGTAATTAATGTTCTTTACACCTGACTTAAGTAGGGCTTTTTTTATATGAGACTTTTATCACTGCGGCAAAACTGCAATATGGTTTTATAGTAATTAAAAAAAATTAATGTCAACTTGCTACTTCCCGGCAGCCTCAGGCTTTCAGTATTAAAGGGAACCTGTCACCTGAATTTGGCGGGAGCGGTTTTGGGTCATATGGGTGGAGTTTTCGGGTGTTTAATTCACCTTGCGTTGCCTTGCGCAGGCATGTACTACGGAGGACAGAGAATGAACTTCAATCCAATATTGCGGCCAGCATGCAGCCAGTGGGTAAGGAAAGGGTGAATCAAACACCCAAAAACTCCGCCCATATGACCCAAAACCGGTCCCGCCAAATTCAGGTGACAGGTTCCCTTTAAGGGAAGAGCTTCAGTCACTGCTCACTACATAGTGAGCGGCATTGTAACAACGCCCCTGCACTGACTGTTAGCACTGATGCGCTAAAGAGCCAGCTGTCAGTCAGTGCCGGGGTGTTACATGATCATTAGGAAAGGCCAGGCGATGCAAATTTCCCAGCTTTATTTTTAAAAAAAACAGCCTTGTGCCAAAAACAGCAGCCATAGATTCTTTTAAGCAGCTTCCTAGCACTCTGAAAATGGTGAAGGCTCATAAAGCAGGAGAAAGCTAAAAAGATAGCAAAGCGGTGTCGGTTTTTTATGTAATTAAGAAACGACAGTTAACAGGAACAGTGGAGATCAATACAAGGTCTGGAAGACCAAGCAAAATTTCAGTGACAGCTACTGGTAGGATTGCTAGAGAGGAAAGCTAGAACCCCCTCTTGACTGCAAAAGATCTTCAGGAAGATTTATCAGACTCTGGATTTATGGTAAGGGGACAGCTTATTTTACAAGCTGCTCTTCATACAAAATGGAAAAAAAGAAAAATTTTGTTATACTCACTATTTTCCCTCCTGATCTATGTTCATATGGAAACATAGAAAAGGTCTTGGAATCCTTCTTATACATGCAGTAGTGCTTCACCCAGCTGGAGCCAAACGGGGCAGGACCTATATCAGAAATAAAATGGATACAACTATTGATGACGATGTGATTATTTGTCTAAAACAAAAGATTCTAGAATTAAAGTGACAACTGAATATGTAGCCCATGATCTGAAACGAAGATAAGTTACAGAAGAATACACTGATAAATTGGTCACTTATGACAAAATAATAGAGAAGTATGTAATACTGGCTGCACAGGACTGGCAGCAAAGCTTACGTTTCTCCTGGACATACAGGTAGCCTTCCATTGTAAAAGGGCTAGCTCGTTTGTGCTCTTGTGGCTTTTCTCGGATTTTTCTCAACAGCTCTTCAACTTCGGATCGTGTCCCTTCAAAACGATTTCGGGTCTAAAATCCGAAAAGCAAAAATATGTTAAAATTTGAAGACTTCTATAAAATCCCGTGCCCGTCGCTGACTGGTCGTGGCAATGGTCGTGGGCGTTTTGCCACGACCAATCAGCGACTTGCATTTCCATGACAGACAGAGGCCGCGACCAATGCATATGCGTGAGACAGACCGACGGACAGACAGAAAGACGGAAGTGACCCGTAGACAATTATATAGTAGATCTATACACACACACACAGTACAGACCAAAAGTTTGGTCACACCTCATTTAAAGATATTTCTGTATTTTCATGACTATGAAAATTGAACATTCACACTGAAGGCATCAAAACTATGAATTAACACATGTGGAATTATATACATAACAAAAAAGTGTGAAACAACTGAAATTATGTCCTGCCCTCACACTCCCAGGCCATGAAGAGTTTTTACTGTGACTGAATAAAGGAAACACTGTTTTAAAGGATCGGTGAGTGCTACCTATTTTTCCTTCTGGTTATGGACGATAGATATGTATATACACAAAGTCATGGCCAAAACTGTTGGCACCCCTCAAATTAATCCAGAAAATAAAGTATTTTTCCCAGAAAATTATTGCAATTACACATGTTTTGTTATCCACGTTTAATTGCGTTTGTGTATTGGATCAATACAAACACACAGAAAAACAAGACAAATTGGACATGATTTTACACAAAACCTTGAAAACGGGCAGCACAAAATTGTTGGCATCATTCCAAAATTGTGGACAAACAACTTTGTTCCAAGCATGTGATGCTCGTTCAAACTTACCTGTGGCATGTAACAGGTGTGGGCAATATGAGAACCACACCCAAAAGCAGATAAAAAGGGGAGAAGTTGACTCAATCTTTGCCTTGTGTGTGTGTGTGCCGCACTAAGCATGTAGAACAGAAAGAGGATAAGAGAACTGTCGGAGGAACAAACTTGCTGATAATAATCTCAAGGTTACAAGTCCATTTCCAGATATCTTGATGTTGCTTTGTCCACGGTACGCAACATAATCAAGTAGTTTACACAATACATAGCACTGTAGCTAATTTTCCTGGACATGGAGGGCAGAGAAAAACTGAAGAAGGGGTTGCAACACAGGATAGTCTGGATGGGGGATAAGCAGCTCTAATCAAGTTTCAAAGAAATTCAAGCTGTCCTGCAGGCTCAGGGTACGTAAATGTCAACACGAACTATGAATATTTACATGAAACACTATGGCAGGAGACCCGGAAGGATCTCACTTCTGACAGATGAGACCAAGATAGAGCTTTTGGCAGAGCACATCATTCTACTGTTCACCGAAAACGGAATGAAGCCTACAAAGAAAAGAACACGTTACCTACAATGAAATATAGTGGAGGCTTTGAAGTTTTAGGGTTGTTTTGTTCTCAAACACTGGGTGCCATGACTGTGCAAGGCATCACGAAATCTGAAGATTACCAAAGGATTTTGGGTCACAAATTATGTCCAATTTGACTTTTGTTCTGCTTTTTTGTGTGTGTTCCAATACACACAAAAGAAATAAACAAGTGTATAACAAATTATGTTGTGAGGACACAACATTGTATCTGAATTAACCAGATGTCTATTTTCAGCAAGCCAAGAAGAATAGACCTATCTACAGTACAGACTAAAAGTTTGGACACACCTCATTTAAAGATTTTTCTGTATTTTCATGACTGTGGAAATTGTACATTCACACTGAAGGCATCAAAACTATGAATTAACACATGTGGAATTATATGCTTAACAAAAAAGTGTGAAACAACTGAAAATATTTCTTATATTCAAGGTTCTTCAAAGTAGTCACCTTTTGCTTTGATGACTGCTTTGCACACTCTTGGCATTCTTTTGATGAGCTTCAAGAGGTAGTCACCGGAAATGGTCTTCCAACAATCTTGAAGGAGTTCCCAGAGATGCTTAGCACTTGTTGGCCCTTTTGCCTTCACTCTGCTGTCCAGCTCACCCCAAACCATCTCGATTGGGTTCAGGTCTGGTGACTGTGGAGGCCATGTCATCTGGCGTAGCACCCCATCACTCTCCTTCTTGCTCAAATAGTCCTTACACAGCCTGGAGGTGCGTTTGGGGTCATTGTCCTGTTGAAAAATAAATGATGGTCCAACTAAACGCAAACTGGATGGAATAGCATGCCGCTGCAAGATGCTGTGGTAGCCATGCTGGTTCAGTATGCCTTCAATTTTGAATAAATCTCCAACAGTGTCACCAGCAAAGCACCCCCACACCATAACACCTCCTCCTCCATGCTTCACAGTGGGAACCAGGCATGTAGAGTCCATCCGTTCACCTTTTCTGCGTCGCACAAAGACACGGTGGTTGGAACCAAAGATCTCAAATTTGGACTTATCAGACCAAAGCACAAATTTCCCCTGGTCTAATGTCCATTCCTTGTGTTCTTTAGCCCAAACAAGTCTCTTCTGCTTGTTGCCTGTCCTTAGCAGTGGTTTCCTAGCAGCTATTTTACCATGAAGGCCTGCTGCACAAAGTCTCCTCTTAACAGTTGTTGTAGAGATGTGTCTGCTGCTAGAACTCTGTGGGGCATTGACCTGGTCTCTAATCTGAGCTGCTGTTAACCTGCGATTTCTGAGGCTGGTGACTCGGATAAACATCCTCAGAAGCAGAGGTGACTCTTGGTTTTCTTACCTGGGAAGGTCCTTATGTGAGCCAGTTTCTTTGTAGAGCTCGATGGTTTTTGCAACTGCACTTAGGGACACATTCAAAGTTTTCCCAATTTTTTAGACTGACTGACCTTCAGTTCTTAAAGTAATGATGGCCACTCGTTTTTCTTTACTTAGAATTTGTATTATGGCAAGAAAAAAGCAGCTAACATTCTATTCAGTAGGACTATCAGCTGTGTATCCACCAGATTTCTGCTTAACACAACTGATGGTCCCAACCCCATTTATAAGGCAAGGAATCCCGCTTATTAAACCGGACAGGGCACATCTGTGAAGTGAAAACCATTTCCTACCTCTTGAAGCTCATCAAGAGAATGCCAAGAGTGTGCAAAGCAGTAATCAAAGCAATGATTTTTTTGCAACAGTGTGTTTTTGGTTTTACTGTGCTTTTTTGTGTTTTCAAGTCTCTTGGTGGTGTGAACATGTCTCTACGGGCTTGTTCACTGTGCGCGCAGCTCATGTGTTCTGGTTTCATATAATTGTTTTCTTGTGTCCACAAGACTGGGGAGGCCTCCACCCCTCTTTTTTTGAGCTGTGCGCACAGGAGCCGTTCTGTCCAGCGTGTCCACATGGACATTCCTTTTCTGAATCCTGCTCATACAGGTATTGTACATATGACCAGGTTTTAAATACATCAGATAGGGATTACATACATTAGTTAGGACTGCTCTGATATGGGTATACCTTGACGTTTGGTAGAGCGGCTTAATATACATTTTTTGCAAAAAACGTATCAACCAAATACCCTGTTTTTTCCATCTTTTTACTAGCACTTGCTGTCCACTGTGATTTTTTTGCAACAGTGTGTTTTTGGTTTTACTGTGCTTTTTTGTGTTTTCAAGTCTCGTGGTGGTGTGAACATAACATTCTATTCAGTAGGACTATCAGCTGTGTATCCACCAGATTTCTGCTTAACACAACTGGTGGTCCCAACCCCATTTATAAGGCAAGGAATCCCACTTATTAAACCGGACAGGGCACATCTGTGAAGTGAAAACCATTTCCTACCTCTTGAAGCTCATCAAGAGAATGCCAAGAGTGTGCAAAGCAGTAATCAAAGCAAAAGATGGCTACTTTGAAGAACCTAGAATATAAGACATATTTTTAGTTGTTTCACACTTTGTCAAGTATATAATTCCATATGTGTTAATTCATAGTTTTGATGCCTTCAGCGTGAATGTACAATTTTCATATTCCTGAAAATACAGAAAAATCTTTATTATGACACATTGTGCTCTTATCCTGGATGACTAGTGATATTGCCGATATACTAATTACACATTGTTCAAGCCAGACAGTTTGTTGACTTTTACAAAAGAGGAGGATGAATGCTGGTTTGAAGGATACTTGTCTATATATATAATTGTCTAAGGGTTTTTCCGTCTGTCTGTCTTTCTGTCTGTCTGTCAGTCCTGGAAATCCCGCGTCTCTGATTGGTCGAGGCCGCCAGGCCTCGACCAATCAGCGACGGGCACAGTATCGACGTAGAAACCCACGTCTCTGATTGGTCGAGGCCACCAGGCCTCGACCAATCGGCAACGGGCACAGCGACGATGATGTCATAAAGGACGTAGACATCCCGCGTCTGATTGGTCGAGGCCGCCAGGCCTCGAACAATCAGCGACGGGCACAGTATCGACGTAGATGTCATAATGGTTGCCATGGCGACGATGTCATAAAGGTTGCCTCGACCAATCAGCGACGGGCACAGTCTGCCGCGAATTCTGGAATCATCATTGTCCATATACTACGGGGACATGCATATTCTAGAATACCCGATGCGTTAGAATCGGGCCACAATCTAGTTAAGTATAAAAAGAGATCATACGCCTCTGTATGGAGAGACAGACAGGAGGAGACAGATATTCAGCCAAGACAACCAGATATGCAAAGAACCAAACTCTCTACATGACAGCAGTCAAGACATCATGCCGTTCTACAGGATGCCATCATAAAGGACCATGGCCCCGGCTGGAAGAAAACAGATCTGCTTCCATTGAGCATCGCAAATCCATGGATACCAAGAATGGGACCCGTCGGTCACCTGGCTCCATGGCAATGTTCGGCGAAGCCCGGTTGTGACCCTCAGGTCAACTGGCATTGCACCTGAATGGACGGTCATCTTCCTATGCTTGTTGTTACGTCCGCTCTGTGTGCTTGCCACAGGTGGGGTAGTGGGCCCTGGAAAATCTGAAGTAACAGCGGCTACTATCCCAGAGAGTCAAGGGAAAAGTGAGACTCTAATGTGCACCATCTTGGGTATTTTGCTGGGGCTGATCTATGTGTTATCTGCCTGTTTTGTTGTTCAATAAAGTATTGCCACACTGTTTTACCCTCACCCTGTGTTGTCTGAGGAGCATTACACCCACAGAGAAAGGAGAGAGGGCGTTCGGTGGAAGATACCTGCGTCAATGTGGTTTCAACTAGCGGACCTGGGCACCCACCGACCCCCTGTGTCGTCACATGTATAATTGCAATAATTTTTAAGAAACAAATTTTAAGGGTGCCAACACTTTCAGCCATGAGTGTATAGTAAAAACAAATGCATTCAACCCTCCAATGCAAAATGTGACCACCCACTTACAAGTTTCAGTAACATTTTTAACATTCTTAACATTTATCCTGTGGTTCGGTCTATGATTCAGGTGTCCACACGATTCATATTTGGCCCCTTTGGGGGATCTGAGATGATCCCATTATAAGTCAATGGGGTGCAGCAGGTGTTTGTCGTTCAATGGATTAGTCCAAGTTCTAACTTAGAAGTTTTTCTTCTGTGACAGCATAGAAAAGCATAATTCACAACTCTGATATATGAAAGAATTGCAATTGAACTTCCTCCACCTGTCAGAGCTACCTCAGCTACAAGCATCAGATCTCTTCAATAAGGTATGCCCTTTACACTGGTGACAAATCCATTGGAGGCCATATTTCATGGTCCAAATATGGAACAATGCCAGGACTGAGTGTGTGACTCCTGACCCAAATTCATAGCCATCAAACCTAGAACTGCGATCCGTACACAGACTTTGAAATGCGGCTGTTTGAACCTGGCCATAAAAATAAATAAATAAATAAAAACACATCATAAAAATAAATGGACGTGGATATTTCTGCTCTTCCAGCATTGAAATTAAAATGACAACATTGGTGTTTTATCTGCAATACAAACTTATTGTACCAATGTAAAACTTCCACTAGGTGGCAGTACGGTTCCATTTATAAGCTTCTATTTTTCCTTCCCTTTGATAGTGATAGAATATGTGATGCAAATCCACACTGGATTTACACAGCACTTCTAAGAAAAATGAAGATACAATTTACAGTAATAAACATACAGTAATAAACATTTCTCAGAATACAAACATATGAAAGGTATTATCTGGTTAAAACAAGTTATCACTTTCAAGCGCATCGATCAGCAGAATGTGGCACATAATTAATCCTAATCAACAACTGCCCTATCCATTCTCTATGTAACTGCTGAGGGTACTGATGTGATTTTTCTGCAAGTCCCGTAGAGAATAAATCTGACCAGCTACACAATCTTTTAGTGAAGAATTTGCATCCTCAGAAAGGGAACTTTTATCCCCAATAGGATATAAATTCTTTTAACCGGACAATCCCTTTAAAAAGGAAGCCATGACCAGAAAACAAATTAGGTTTTTGAGTTATATGTAATTTTAAATATGTGCGGCTTGTGTGTGAAAATTGTATCTATACCAGTATATTATGTATAACATTTCTGTCAAAAGCTTCGACACCTGTTCATGCAATGGTTTTCCTTCTTACTGAAATGTGCATATCGTAGATTCAGACTGGAGGCACCAAAAACAAATCAATCAGAATGTTTGCTAGACCTATTTCTCAGAGTATTTCCTTATTACTCTGATGACAGCTTAACCCTCCCCTGCTATTCTATCAGGAAGCCTCATCAGGTAGCCGCCTGGAATGTCATCTGATGCAGCATTCATCCCTCACCCTATTAATCACATGGCCCTTTCATAGCTTGGATGTGCTTTTTGGGTCATTGTCCTGATGAAACAAAAGTTATGGTGCCACTAAGTGCAATCTAAATGGGATGGCTCATTGTTGTACAATGCTGTGGTAGCCAAGATGGATTAAAATATGCCTTGAATTTGGAATAAAATCACCAGTATATCTCGACTTCAGCAAAGCATTTGATAAAGTATCTCATTGACAAGGCTACAGTTAGGTGGATTCATAACTGGCTCAGCGATTGTACTCCAAGAGTGATAAATAGTTGCACATCAAAATGGAAGACTGTTACACGTGGGGTACCACAAGGCTCTGTCCTGGCCCCAGGGTTGTCCAACATTTTTATAAATGATCTAGATAAGGGAACTGAAGGTAAATTAATCAAATTTGCAGAGTATGTGAAGGTAGGAGGGATAGCTACAACACTAGAGCAGACAGAAAAAGGACTCAGAAGGATCTAAATAAGCTTGAACAATGGGCAGCGACTAAAGGTACCTTCACACTAAACGATATCGCTAGCGATCCGTGACGTTGCAGCGTCCTGGCTAGCGATATCGTTCAGTTTGACACGCAGCAGCGATCAGAATCCTGCTGTGATGTTGTTGGTCGGGGCTAGAAGTCCAGAACTTTATTTGGTCGCTGGTTCTCCCGCTGACATCGCTGAATCGGCGTGTGTGACGCCGATTCAGCGATGTCTTCGCTGGTAACCAGGGTAAACATGGGGTTACTAAGCGCAGGGCCGCGCTTAGTAACCCGATGTTTACCCTGGTTACCATCCTAAAAGTAAAAAAAACAAACGCTTCATACTTACCTTCCGCTGTCTGTCCCCGGCGCTGTGCTTTCCTGCACTCACTGTGAGCACAGCAGCCGGAAAGCAGAGCGGTGAAGTCACCGCTCTGCTTTCCGGCCGCTGTGCTCACAGCCAGTACAGAGAAGCACAGCACCGGGGACAGACAGCGGAAGGTAAGTATGAAGCGTTTGTTTTTTTTTACTTTTAGGATGGTAACCAGGGTAAACATCGGGTTACTAAGCGCGGCCCTGCGCTTAGTAACCCCATGTTTACCCTGGTTACCGGCATCGTTGGTCGCTGGAGAGCTGTCTGACAGCTCTCCAGCGACCAAACAGCGACGCTGCAGCGATCCGGATCGTTGTCGGTATCGCTGCAGCGTCGTTTAGTGTGAAGGTACCTTAATAGAATGGTATTTAACAGGGAGAAATGCAAGACTCTGCATCCGGGCAAGAAAAACAAAAACTACAGAATGGATGGAACAGACTAAGCAACAGCACGTGAAAAAGCCTTGGATACACTAATAGATCACAGACTGCATATGAGTCAACAATGTGATGCAGCTGCAAATAAGGCAAACACAGTTCTAGGATTATTAGGAGAAGCATAGAATCTAGATCACGTGAAATAATTACCCCCCTCTATTTTAAACAAGACATTGAAAAACTGGAGCAAGTTCAGAGAAGAGCTACCAGGATGGTGAGCGGACTGCAAAGTATGTCCAGATTTGGGAAAGTTTAGCTTGCAAAAAAGACTAAGAGGAGACTTAATAGATGTCTACAAATATCTGAATGGATGTTACAGTGTAGAAGGATCATCATTTGTCTCATTTGCACATGGAAACAAGAGAAGCAATGGAATGAAACTGACAGGGAGACGATACACATTATATATTAGAAAAAAAAACTGACAGCGAGGGTGATCAATGAGTGGAACAGGCTGTCACGAGAGGTGGTGAATTCTCCTCCAATGGAAATCTTCAAACAGAGGATGGACAGACATCTGTCTGAGATGGTTTAATGAATCCTATATTGACACGATGACCCTAGAGGTCCCTTCCAACTCTAACAGCAAAGCACACCCACATGAGCACACCTCTCCCTACATGATTCACAGTGGGCAATGAACATGTGGAAACCATCCGCTAACCTTCTCTGCATCTCGCAAAGACATAGCAGTTAGTGCCAAAAACCTCTAATTGTAACCTATCAGACGACAGTACAGATTTCCACTAATTTAATATCCAGTCCTTGGGTTGCTTGGTCCAAAGAGTCTCTTCTTTTTTGCAGTCCTCAGCAGCGGCCTCGTTACAGGAATTTGACCATAATGGCTAACTTCTTGTAAGTCTCCTTTGGACAGCTAATGTTGAAATAATTCTGTTACTTGAGGTCTACGCATCATTTATGAAGCGGTTATTTGAGGTGCTGCCAATTTACTTTCCAAGGCTGGTAACTTGGATGAACTTATCCTCTGCAGAAGTAATTCTTTGTCTTCTTTTCCAGGGTCAGTCCACGAGAGCAAATTTCATCCTAGCAATTAATGGTTTTCATGATGGCACTTTTGGATACCTTCAAGATCCTAGCAATTTTCCAGACCGACTGACCTTTATTCCTTAAAGAAATGGACTGTTTTTCTTTATTCAGTTGAATAGTTCTTGCCATACTTTGTCTTATAACAGTTGTGGATTAGGACTTAGCACTATATGGAGCTGTGTAGGATGGTCACAAACACTTTGTAAAAGCTGGCGAGTCTACAAATGAACTCTTGACTATGCAAACTTATGCATTGGAAGCCATTCCAGGTGACTATGTGATGAAGGTGAGTGAGAGAATGCCAAAGATATGTAAAGCGGTCATCAGAAAAAAATAAGGGGTATTTTGAGGAATCTATGGTTTACAAACTGTGGCTTCACACGTGTTTCTTTACGTCTTGTGTTCCCTAATGGTTTTGCTACTATCATTTTGAATCTGCGATATTAAGACTCCAATAAGAAAAAAAAGGCCACTGTATGAACAGGTGTGAAGAAATTTTTGACCAGTATGGTATATCTACAGTATGCACACACACAGACACAAATATTTGCAACCATTTGACTTTCACTGTACAACTAACAAAAACCATCAGGCTTATTCATAAAAAAAAGCCATAAAGAAGACAGAACCCTGCTCACAAACTCAGAGGTAACACAGTAAATCCCATGTATATATACATATAGTAATTCAACCACACTCACATTCTGAATGTTAATTTGCAGCTCCAGTTTGTAATGGTTAAAATCTTTTGCAAGTTCATATCCTTGGTGATAGAAGGTAAAAATTCCTTGGAAAAATGACAGCATCTATGAAAAAATAAACGTCATTCAATATTCAAGGAATAAAAATTAGCAGTATCAGAAAGTACACAGAAAATATTCAATAAGCCAAAATTCCACATAATGTAGTAAATAAAGCAAAATAAAGATATGAAAAAGAATTATTCGAGTTATTACCATTCATGGGAAAGATGAGCGAAATCTAATATGGTGACCAATACAGCACCTGTACATGCAGTTACCCAGATCTCGACTCCCTCATATCGGAATTCATTAAATCATAAGGTTTCTACATATTAATGTCCGTATACTTTGTAAAACTAGTAGAACTAGGAAGAACCTAAGTTGTCTGACAATCAGTAGGGCTCATTCATACGCTCTTGAAACTTCAAGCATTATAATGGCTGTTTTCATGCATTTCAGTGGCTTGTACATGTACTTTCCTAGTATATTAGAAGCCCTATAGAGCAGTCAATGGAGAAGAAACAAACCATTTAAAATATAAAAAAATCGGTGTATTTTCAGTAAAAATGCCACGGTCCTCTTCAAATCGAAAAACAAAGCTTTCATGAGTTGGTGCTTGAGTAGGGTCCTACCTTGTATAGAATTGTACAGAAGAGTCTGCTACTCAGCCAGTTGCAGAGAAAATATATTTGACTTTTGATAAGTAATCTATAAATACCTCATAATTCTGTCACAAACACTAGAAAGGTACTTGTCACTTAAAGGTGATAATGATTATTAGTTCTGCCTATTATTATTATTATTATTATTGTGCTCAGCTTTTATAGCGCCATCATATGCCGCAGCTTATTACAGACATCATCACTGTCCCCATTGGGACCCATAATCTCAATTCCCGCTCAGCATGGTTGTCGAGTGTGGGAGGTAAAAGGAGAACCTAGGGGAAACCCACACAAACTGGGGGAAAACATACAAACTCCTTGCAGATGTTGTCCCCAGTGGGATCGGTCATGAACAACAACCTTCATCATTCCGTCAGACTGTAGGGAGGATTATTACATGGACAAAAAAATATATATATAAGGCCAGACACAACAAAAATGCTGTGTACGAGTATGTAGAGTTCACAAGATTTTATTATAAACTTGAAAGTAATATATGTCAGCAGTGATAGTAAATTAAAAAGAAAAACTGAGGAAAAAAAACGAGAACACAACTGAAAAATGCGTCAAGGTAATGTCAATGTGAAACCAGCCATGTGATGCTACTGCAGCTCCCTCAGGGTGGGTCAGGCCGCTATCCGGAAAGGAAAATACACTTTTTTCCCTCGGTCCCATCAATACATTACTCGCCTCATTTGTCAATCAAGATATAGTAAATGTTCTGTCACCAGGTTATGCTATGAAAAAAAGAGCAAACAGTTGTGGAAAAAACATCCCTCAGATTGTTAGACAGAAAAGTGGAAAGAATTAGCAAAAAACATCATTAATACTACATCATCAGTGAACGTGACGAGAGATATAACCGCTCCTGCTCTCCTGTGTATATAAACCAGTGGAATCATTTTTTTTTTTTTAAAGGTACGAAATCCATGGGTCTGGATACAATTGTATACAACAGCTGAAAAAAAAATGTAGTCCACCATCAGTTGGATAAGCATAATGAAGATGGTTTTATTATCCAGTCACCATATAGATATGAGAAGCATAAACGGGAAGCAGGTGAGGTAATCTGATAAGTATTTCTGCAAAAACATTAAATGCAAAAGTATGTGCACTTTAGTGGTGGAAAAATGCCTGACTACAGCTACAAATGTGTATTCACACACCACATGTAAAGACAACGCAACGGTGCGTGTGTGCAGCGGTGCGTGTGTGCAGCGGTGCGTGTGTGCAGCGGTGCGTGTCTCGCAGCTGTTAAGACAGCTGCAACAAATCTAGGGATTGCACAACAGCAGCGAGACATGCAGCCACGGGGACTTGAACATATTTGTCAAGCAGGCCGAAGACACTCTGTTAGCACTAGCATGTTGAGATAAGGTGTTATCTGATCTGAGCACCTCCGCTCACTTCAAATAATCGTTCCAGAGCCGAAAGAGATAAGACGCTAAGGGTATGTGACCACGGGCAAGATTACATCCGGATTAGCTGCGGATTGAACGCTGCGTACAGCTGCAGCGTCCAGATGTTGCAGCATAGTGGAGGGGATTTTATGGAATCCAGTCTCCACTATGCGTGCGAACACGCATCTGGCGGCCAAGCGTTTACGGACATGTGGTACGTCTTTATAGTCCGTAGCATATCTGCTTACCTTGCGGCGACGCTCAGTCACCGCAAAGTAAATAACAGAGTCCTACATATAGGGTGCGGTGATTCCAAATTTATTCATTGAACACATCCGGAATCACCGCGCGTACAGAAGGGGGGCGGCACTTTGGGCGGAGGGGGGTTTCCGCTCCATCCAAAGCGCCGACAATACGGCCTGTGGAGACGTACCCTAAGACTATGTGGACATGTCAGGATTTCTTGCAGAAATTTCCTGAACAAAACCGGACATTTTCTGCAAGAAATCCGCATGCGCGTTTTTCGCGCGTTTTTTTGCGGATTTTTTTTGGGGGATTTTTCCCGGAGTTTCCCAATGCAATAATATGGTGGGAAATCTGCAAAATTAATGAACATGCTGCGTTTTTTTCGTGGAAAAAAATGCAACAGATGCACAAAAATTGCGGAATGCATTATAAATAATGGGATGCATATGTATGCGTTTAAGTGTTTTTATTGCGCTTTTATAGCGAAAAATCCTGAACGTGTGCACACAGCCTAACAGTAGTATAGAAATCAGTGAGCTGAAGAGGGGTGGTTGGTAATTCAGGCTTTATATCCTTGGCCTGGGATGTAACTACAGTGCATACTCAGTCTAAGCTTTGGTGGTTGGTCTCTTTGGAAACATGCTGTACCCTTTGCAAGATAAAAGCTCTTATAATCAGGAGAACCACAGCAGATAGCAGAAAATAAGTAAGCTTGCAACTGACTTGCTTTTTCTGTCTAGCTAATGTTACCACTTTTATCACATAACAATGCCCCATTAACTAGAAATACAAGCACAGTGAGGACATTAGTGGAAAAGCCACTTGAGAAGGAGAATCCACAAGGGGGGAAATTGGAACAACCACAGCAGCGTCTGAGCAACCTGCAATATGAAAGGGCCCCTCCTGCGAGCCCCTATGCTGCACATGGTGGGTCTGCCCCTGACAGTACTTTCCTACCAATCATTGTCTATGCCCTGGAACCCAGGCCCTACAAGCCTCAGAGATAACATCAGAGCGGAGTACAAGATTTGTGATTACTTGTTGCTACCTCTGTTCTGTAAGAGCTGCAGTACGACTGCTCTCATGCGATTTGCTGGCAGCAATGACTATGTACAGCGAGTCACAGACCATTTATGCTGTATACCAATGTCTTCACTTACAGGTTCCACAAATTCAAATTTTTTCCGCTCCTGGATTTCTTGCAGTTTACATACATATTCTAATGACAGCTCGTAAAAATGTTGCCGATTCTGCTCCACTTGGACATCTGCCTAAACGAGAGAGAGAGAAAACAGCTGCGTTTAGCTGAAGAATAACGGCACTGTACGTCTCATGCCATACCCTGTAAGGAATCCATCTGTGCTCCCTTTGTAAAGGAAGTCAGTATAAACATTTCCTATCACCAAGAACCCAAAACACTATATATGGATTTAATATACACAGTATCAGCTCAGACATGAATTAGAAGACAGACGTCCAACGTGAGTACTTAACTACAATAAGGCTTCCATAGCATATTGTGAAATTCCATTGCATCTAAATTCGGCAGTAAAAGCGATACTTTCAGAATGAGCTGTACTTACCCTTTGACGGGATGGGTAATAACTTAGGTTTTTGGGTGTCTGACTGCTGAAAACCCCACCGATGGACAGAAAGGTGCACTTTTGTATTCCCCATTTGACTAGAGCAGTAACGTGCCTGCTAAACCATTGCTTCATTCATTCTCTACAGCCAGGTACAGCCCTCTGCTATCTCAGGTAGACCCATAACTAATGAATGGTGCGGCAGTAAAGCTTGCACACTGCCACTACAGAAAACAAAAAAAAAAAAGTGCCCTGATCTGGATTTCAGCACGAGTCTCAGCAGACAGACCCCCACAAATCTAGAGTTTATCACTAGTGATGAGCGAATATACTCGTTACTTGAGATTTCTCGAGCACGCTCGGGTGTCCTCTGAGTATTTTTTAGTGCTCGGAGATTTTTCGTAGTTTTTCTTGCCGCAGCTGAATGATTTACATCTGTTAGCTAGCATAAGTACATGTGGGGGTTGCCTGGTTGCTAGGGAATCCCCACACTTATGCCGGCTAACAGATCAAATCATTCAGCTGCGGCGATGAAAAGGAAATCTCCGAGAACTAAAAAATACTCGGGAGGACACCCGAGCGTGCTCGAGAAATCTCAAGTAACGAGTATATACGCTCATCAATTGTTATCACCTATACTTCTTATTGGAATGCCCTTTTATCTCTAGCATAAACTTGGAATATAAATTGATATATAGGGTAATTTCACAAAACCAGAAATTAGGACATTCTAATTAAAAAATAAAGTTTTCAGCAGCATCTCCTGATCTGCCTTCCTAAATATTATCCACCCTTACAAGTAAATCTTATTCACATTTTTATCATTTTCAGATATTGAACAATAATTATTAATTTAACTTATCTGATGCTTTTGGTTCTGGAGGAATAGGAATTTTACTGTGCCATGAACAATAATATTCCACTGACTGAAATGACCATGCAGCACGGTAATTAGAGAAATCAGAAATGGCTAAGGCTGGTTTCACATTTGCGGATGGAGGGCTGCGTACGTCCTCCATGAAGTCCTCCGGTCAGCTCCGCCTACGCCGGCGTGCTTACCCTGTCTTTACCATTAGGTGCGCAGGCCATGCCGATGTATGTGGATGCCTCCGTATGCATGTGTCGGCACAGGTCACCGCACCATCATAACGACACATACGAAGGCATCCGTATACATCGGCATGGCCTGCGTGCCTAATGGTAAAGATAGGGTACGCAGGAAGCATGCTGACGTAGGCAGAGCTGACTGGAGGAGGTGCGGCGGTGCTTCACGGAGGACGTACGAAGCCCTCCGCAGCACCTCCATCCGCAAATGTAAAACCCCAATCCCATCACCATCACCCAACTTTCCTGATCATCCTCACCGTGCTATTCCTTCCTGGTATGTCCGCTGGCTGCTACCCCAATCCCATCATCATCACCCAACTTTCCTGATCTTCCTCACCGTGCTATTCCTTCCTGGTAGGTCTGCTTGCTGCTATGATTTTTTTTTTCCCCTTCCCCTGTATGTTTTCTCATTTTAATTCCTTGATGCCAATACACAGTTTGGCTTTATCTTTCCATTTGGATCTATTTCCCCTTGCATTTTCCCTTCTGACTTCTAATGAATCCCCTCCTGTGTCTGTGACCAGTCTTCCTGCTGCCCCTCCCTCCTGATCACACCTGGCCTATTTCATGAGCACTCAGCTTGTTATAAATTCAGAGACATAGGTCTGTCTGGACCTTGGTCTGTATCTAGAAGGATAACAGCAAATAGGATAGCAGAAATATGCCAGAAATGAGCCAGAAGTGAACAGAAGGTAAGACTAAGCACTGTTAATAAATGTACTAAATTTCATTCCCTTTCCGCCACACTTATTCTCATCATGCTGACATACGCTCTAACAGTTTTGGCTCCCTTACTCCTCACTCTCCTTCGCTATCCTCAAACCCCAGCACCCCCTAACGAAGTAATAATCTCTCCTTCCCTCCTGCCTCCCCACCTGACCTCCTCTGCTGACCTGCTCCTCAACCGCAGATCTCTCCTAATGAAAACACAAAACAAGCCGCCCACTCTCTTTCTCCCACCTGCTCTGTATCTCTCTGCTTCTCCTCACTGCTGGAGACATATCTCCCAACCCTGGGCCCCCACAGCTCATGCCTCCTATTACTACCCCCTATTATCGCTCCCAACCCAATATAAACACCCAAAATTTTGCCCACCTCAAATCCGTGCCCATGACGCCCACCCCCCTGCACCCTCTCCCTGGATCACTATGGAATGCCCGCTCCATCTGCAATAAACTCCACGTGATTCACGACCTCTTTACCTCTCGTAATCTTTTCTTTCTGGGCATCACCGAAACATGGCTGACACCCTCTGACACAGCCTCCCCTGCTGCACTATGTTACGGTGGCCTCCACTTCACCCACACTCCTCGCCCTGGCAACAAACATGGTGGAGGAGTGGGCCTTGTCCGTTCTTCCAACTGTACCTTTAACCCAATCCCACCTCTACCCTCCCTTATCCTCCCCTCTTTTGAAGTCCACTCAGTCCGCATCTACTCCCCCTACAACCTCCAAATGGCCATCATATACCGACCTCCAGGCCCGACCACTGCCTTTATTGACCAATTCTCCACCTGGCTCCTTCACTTTCTGTCTGCTGACATTCCCACCATCATCATGGGTGACTTCAACATCCCCATTGACACCCACCAGTCAGCAGCCTCCAAACTCCTGTCCCTTACTTCATCCTTTGGACTTACTCAGTGGTCCTCCTCAGCCACCCACACAGACGGACACACATTAGACCTGGTCTTCACCCGTTTATGCTCCTTATCCAACTTCACAACCTCCCCTCTCCCTCTGACCACCATCTACTCACTTTCTCATCCCTGTCCTCACCTGTCACCCATGTCCAGCACCATGCACACCCACGCAGGACCCTCACACACCTAGACACCAACACACTGACTTTATCCTACCACTGTCCTCTATATCCTCACTCCACGACACAGACACTGCCACTGCTTTCTACAATGCCACTCTTAAATCAGCTATTGACACGGTCAACCCTGGCACAATAGCATCACTAAAAAGCTTCGTCAAGTATCCAGAATTGCAGAACGGCGTTGGAAGAAAACGCATTCACAAGATTTCACTGCACTCAAAGGCTACTTTCACACTAGCGTCGGTACAGGCCTGTCGCAGTGCGTCGGGCCGACGTACCGACGCATGCTGTGAAGTAAAAGCACAACGGGGGCAGCGGATGCAGTTTTACAATATTGTAAGGTCCGGGGAGGAGGAGGCGGAGTTGCAAGCAACGTTTTTTTGTCCCGACGGACTGCAAAAACATGTCGGATGCAACTTGTGGCAATCCGTCGCAATGCGTCGCTAATGAAAGTCTATGGAGAAAAAACGCATCCTGAAGGCAACTTTGCAGGATGCGTTTTTTCTTCAAAACGACGCATTGTGAGGTGCGTCGAACGACGCTAGTGTTAAAGTAGCCAAACAAGCAACACTGACATTCAAATCAGCTCTCATCTCAGCTAAACAGGCCTACTTCACATCCCTCGTATCTTCCTTATCCCACTACCCCAAATAGTTGTTCAACACTTTTAACTCCCTCCTCCGCCCTCCACTGCCCCCTCAGAGTTCCCTAATCGTTGCCGAGGACTTTGCCACGCACTTCAAAAATAAGATAGACCAAACAAGGCAAGTCTTTGTTGTCCAACCACCACAACCCCTTTGTATGAGATACCAATGCCCAAACCTCATAACTTCACTCTCCAAAATCTCTAAAGGGGAGCTTGCTCATCTTCTCTCCAAATCACACCTCACCACTTGTGCACTTGACCCCATCCCATCCCACCTCCTCCCCAACCTTACCACCACACTAATCTAATCCCCAACCCATCTCTTCAACCTTTCACCAACTTCTGGTACCTTCCCCTCTGCCTTCAAACATGCCACAATCACACCTATCCTCAAAAAGCCATCCCTTGACCCAAGCGGTATGTCCAGCTATCGCCCCATATCTTTTCTCCCATTTGCTTCTAAACTCTTTCAGCAGCATATCCATGCTGAACTTTCCTCTCACTTTGCATCTAACTCTCTCTTCAACAACCTACAATCTGGCTTCCGTCCCCACCATTCCACTGAGACTGCCCTGACCAAAATTACTAACGACTTACAGCCAAAGCTAACAGACAATTCTCTATACTCCTCCTCCTAGACCTGTCCTCTGCCTTCGACACAGTTGACAACTGCCTCCTACTACAGATCCTGTCTTCCTTTGGGGTCAAAGACCTTGCCCTATCTTAGATCTCCTCATACCTTGCCAACCGCACATTTAGCGTTTCCTACTCCCATACTACCTCTTCATCTCGCCCTCTCTCTGTTGGAGTCCCCCAAGGCTCTGTCCTAGGACCTTTACTCTTCTCAATCTAAACACTCGGCCTGGGACAACTCATAAGGTCCTATGGCTTCCAGTACCATCTCTATGCCGATGACACTCAGATCTACCTCTCTGGCCCAGATGTCACCTCTCTGCTCTCCAAAATCTCAGAGTGTCTATCAGCCATATCCTCCTTCTCCTCTCGCTTCCTCAAGCTCAATGTGGACAAATCTGAACAAATTATCTTTCCTCCATCACGCATATCTTCCCTACCTGATCTATCAAAATAAATGAAATCACACTTTCCCCTGTCCCCAAAATCCGCTGCCTCGGAGTAACCCTTGACTCTGCCCTGTCCTTCAAACCGCACATCCACACTCTCGCCACCTCCTGACGCCTCGAGCTCAAAAATATTTCCAGAATCCGTCCTTTCCTCAACCCACACTCTACCAAAATGCTTGTGCATGCCCTAATCATCTCCCGCCTCGACTACTGCAACATACTCCTCTGTGGCCTACCTTCTAACACTCTCGCACCCCTCCAGTCCATCCTTAACTCTGCTGCCCGACTAATTAATCTCTCTCCTTGCTACACTCCTGCTTCACCTCTTTGCAAATCCCTTCACTGGCTCCCAATTTCCCAGCGTATCCAGTTTAAATTACTAATACTGACCTACAAAGCCATCCATAACCTTTCTCCTCCGTATATTTCCACACTAATCTCTCAATATCTTCCCTCACGTAATCTCCGGTCCTCCCAAGACCTCCTCCTCTCCTCCACGCTTATTCGCTCCTCACTCAATCACCTCCAAGACTTCTCCAGAATATCACCCATCCTCTGGAATTCAGTGCCCCAACACATCCAGTTATCCACTACTTTTGGATCCTTCAAAAGAATCCTGAAAACCCACCTCTTCAAGGAAGCTTACAGCCTGTAAAGACCACATGGCCACCTCAACACCATTGGAGCTACTGCAACCCTCGACCTACTGTCTCCTTCCCCATAATTCTGTAGAATGTAAGCCCGCAAGGGCAGGGTCCTCTTCCCTCTGTACCAGTCTGCCATTGTTAGTTTTGTTTACTGTAAGTGATATTTGTATTTTGATGTAACCCCTTCTCATGTACAGCACCATGAATTAATGGTGCTATATAAATAAATAATAACCAGCCTAATATTTCAGTAAAATAAGGGTGTCCTGAAGACCACCTCTACCAGTGCTCATATTCTTGGACCATAAAGACCTCATGGTAAGCTGGTAGCGTGTTCCACGTTGGAGAACCCCCACTATGACAGGAAACAAAGAACTGTACTGTCAGATAACAACTGCAGCTTTGCTGGAGCCAAGAATCCACTAACAAAATAGAAAGCTACTACTCTGATGTGCTATATGACTGAAAAAAAGTATGATTTTTCATCTGGTAGCAATAAGCCTGCCACTCAGGATTGTTTGAACATATAATAGATTTAAGTGGCAATCCACAACGTAAGGTTTCAGTCTGTTTAGACCTTCATCAGAACTAACTGCAGTATGGGAACGGTCAGAGAACAGCGCTGACAAGGGCGATCTGAATTGCCGTAGAAATACGCATCTGTTCTGTCATTCACTATTATACATCAGGAGCTATTAAACTTTACACGTACAAATACAATGTGTTTGTAAAAATGGAATGCTATACGGTTAACTCGTTTGGGATGCAATATTTTTTTAGCGCACCAATAACACTTCAATAAGCAAATCTCATCCGAAACATATGAAGAATACTACTGCCATTTTTTCATACGGACATTTGATCACTGAAAAAAAAAAAAAGGTCATCTAAGTAGCCCTAAGGAGTAACATTGGTAACAATGGAGTACTGTCCTTTTAAGACAAAACTCGAACCGATAATATGGCCATGTGATTGCAGCCTCACAAACAGTAATTAATACAATTTCCTAGAGATGTGGGCCGAATATCCACATTAAGTGATTTTCCCTTACCTGGAATACAGACATAAAAAAAAAAAATAAAGACAAAGCATATAAGTACAGAACATCCGGACCATGTGGTCTTCTCCTGCCTATCTTTGAAGCTTCAATGATGGGCAGATGTTTGGAGGGGCGTGGCCTGAATGTCCATGTGAGCGGACGTGCGGCAGAGCGCTCCCGCTGCTAATATTGCCGTTATCCTTATAAGCCGCAGCTGAGCGGCGATTTGTGGTGCTTACCGGCTGCAGGAGAGTCCCGGGAGTGCGGCGGTGAACAGCGGTGGCCCCGAGGTCAGCAAATATGACCAGGAGGAGGCAAAGAGACGCCGGAGCCGGCGAGGCTGGGACCGGCCAAGATGGCGCCGACGCCAGGGAGAAGGCGGAAAAGGAGAACGCTGCATGCCAGAAGCGAATGGCGGCGGCGGCAAAGCTCCAGCAGTTTGCTAGAGTGGAGGCCGCAGGGAACGCAGAAAAAGCAGAGGAGGACGCTGGAGCAGACACGGACACAGAAGGGGAGGAGGAAAGCCCAGCAGAGGAGCAA
The DNA here is from genome assembly GCF_032444005.1 of Ranitomeya imitator. Lineage (NCBI taxonomy): Eukaryota > Metazoa > Chordata > Amphibia > Anura > Dendrobatidae > Ranitomeya > Ranitomeya imitator. The sequence continues at coordinate 1,033,620,933 of NC_091282.1, read as the reverse complement.
GAGGTACAGCAGGGGAGCAGGAATAGTGGCATGGCAGTGGTAGTAGGGGGATCTGAAGATAAGGTGCCAGGAGCAGAGCCCACCCTTAGAGACGTTTTTGCACTGGTGTCATCATGCAAACAATCCCTGACCCAGTAGCTACAGGAGGTCAAAGGGGATACAGCCCAGATAAATGCAGCCATGCAGAAGATTGACAAACGTGTGGAGGCTGTGGAGGAAAGAGTGAGCACTGCAGAAGATCATATAGTGCAGCTGCAGAAAGCGGAGAAGAAGTTTACTCGAGCAATATCGGAGCTAGCTGCAAAAAATGAGGATCTGGAGAATACGTCCAGAAGAAATAACATTCGTATAGTGGGTATCCCTGAAAAAACTGAGGGGAGGAATCCCACGGAGTATATTGAAAGCTGGCTCCTTGAGACTTTTGGTGATGCAGCACTGACAAAAGTATTTGCGGTAGAAAGAGCCCACAGGGTCCCACCGAAACCACCTGTCCCTGGAGCAAGTCCCCGTACCATGCTTGCCAAAATCCAAAACTACAGAGACAGAGACATTATCCTGAGGAAGGCTAGAGACGTGACGGATTTGACAATTGGAGGTCAAAGAATTGCTATCTACCCTGACTATTCCGCCCTGGTACAGAAACAACGGATGATGTTCACGGGTATCAAGAGACGATTGAGGGAACTGGGAGTGCAATACTCCATGATGTTTCCAGCACGACTGAGAGTGGTGGCGTTGGATAAGATTCATTTTTTCCAGACGCCGGAGGACGCTACCCAGTGGATAGATCTCAATGCTAAAAAGCTTAAAGGGAAAGGAGATTGAAAATACGGGGTGGGTCGGTCGGGAGGTACTTTACTTTTTTAAAAAGGAAAAGAGATTGATTGATAGTACATTGGTAATTGTGATGTGAAGGTTTGAGAGTGGTGCTGGGCATTATTCAGGGAACGCACTGGGAGTGCTGAAACGGCGGAGAAGTACGAGGGAGGAAGGGGGTGCAGCGTACTAAAAGTTTACTTAGTTTCTTGCAGTTGTAATTTAATACATGTTGAAATATTTTATTCTTTTAAGAATTGCGCCGAATTCTGTTATAAACGGTAGCGGGAGGCGGAAGGAGAAGGTTACGTTAACAAGAGTGTTCCCAATGGGTGATGGTGCCCCACTCTTGATAAGAGGCAGAATGTATAGTATTGGGGGGGGGTATAGGGGAGGTGGGGTAGGGGGTAAGGGATGGGAGGGAAGTTAGCCAGCTCAGAACTGGGAGTAACGACATAACTAAAGATGATAAGTCACATAATAGGGGACCGCTTTAAGATATTGAGTTGGAATGTGAGAGGTCTGGCGGATAAGTCTAGGAGAGCTGCGAGCTTGCAGTATGCGAAGGATCAACGGGCCTCTATGATATGCTTGCTAGAGACGCACTTGATACGGGAGAAGGTGGACGTACTAAATAGACGATGGATTCAGAAAGGGTATCACTCTACCTTTTCGACGTACTCAAGCGGTGTGTCAGTGTTGGTGCCGGTGGGAGTGCAGTATGAAGAGGTGAAGGTATGCGTGGATGCTGAGGGTCAGTACGTGGTGATACAGTGTATATTATATGGAGTGAGAGTGTGTGTCGCGGCAATGTATATTCCACAACCATATTCAAGTAAGAAGATTAGGGAGGTGTTGGAGAAGGTGGAACGATGGGGACCGCTAATACTTTTAATTATTGGGGATTTGAACAATATTTGTGAAGACTTTTGGGATAAAAATAAGAACACCCAGAACAGGTCGGAGGGGCACATTACAACATTTGGTACCTATGTGCGTGAAATAGGCATGATTGATCTATGGAGAGTTAGACATGTTGGGGAGAGAGGGTACTCGTGCTACTCACCGGCTCATGCTACGCTGTCCAGAATTGATATGGCGCTGGGTAACTGTCTGATGGACACAATGGTGGGGGAGGTGCATTATCTGCCGAGGGCCCTTTCAGACCACAGTCCAATTGAGGTGGAGGTTAGGTTGTTGGGGACACGAACCGTAGGCGGGAGAGAATGGAAGATCCATCCCAACTGGTTACATAGTATTGACTTGGAAAGTATAGGGAAGGAGGTGATGGAATTCTTTGCTTTAAATGATGGGAGTACAGATGCTCTAACTGTTTGGGATGCAATGAAAGCGTACCTGAGAGGGCTACTATTTAGAGACATTAGTAGGTGTAAGCGGAAGACGAGGGAGGCAGAGAGAGCGGCGGTGGAGGAGTTGAAGGCTGCAGAGGACGAGATGTTAGTGTTGGGGACTTCCGAGGCAGGAAAAAGGTTGAGAACAGCGCAAACTCATATGGAGAAGATTCTGCTGGGAAAAGCTGAAAGGAAGCGGGAGTTTCAAAGGGTGACTTATTTTCAGGAGGGAGAAACAGTGGGTCACATGCTATCGGTGGTAGCTTCTGCTCAGCGTAGTACCTCATATGTACACTCGTTGGTTTCGGATGGGGGGAGCAGGATATCTGAAACACCTGAAATTATAAAGGTCTTTGCGGACTTTTACGCGGACTTATATTCCTCCAGGGTCAATGAGTCAGTCGGAGATACAGAGACTTTCCTGGAGAGTCTGGGTCTCCCGAAATTGAGTGAGGAGGATAGGGTGAGCCTCGATGCCCCTATCACTGAGGAGGACTGAGTCGGGCGCTGAAGTCTATGGTCAATGGGAAGGCACCTGGAGTCAATGGGTTACCAGCCGAAATCTATAAAAGCCTAGGGGAGGTGTTGATTCCCAGATTAAAGCTAGCACTGGAGGAGGCTGGGTGCCAGGGGTATCTCCCAGCATCTATGAGGGAAGCCATTATAGTGGTTATTCCGAAGGAGGATAAGGATCTGGGGAAACCTGAGTCATATCGCCCAATCTCTCTGTTAACCATCGATGTCAAGCTCTTGGCCAGGGTGTTAGCTTCCCGTTTGTCCAGTGTCATTACTAACCTTGTACATTCGGATCAGTCCGGCTTTATGCCTGACAGGTCTACAACGGTTAATCTGCGGAGGCTGTATATGAATCTGCAGCTGAAGTCTGATAATTGTGGCCAGAGGGTTGTTGCGTCCTTGGATGCCCATAAGGCGTTTGATAGTGTGGAGTGGGGATATCTCTGGCGGGTGTTGAAGTGTATGGGTATTGGACCGCAGTTTGTGTCTTGGATTCAACTGCTATATTCATTACCGACAGCTAGAATCAGAGTGAATGGGGAACCTTCTCAGCCTATAAAGTTGGCCAGAGGTACGAGGCAGGGATGCCCACTGTCGCCCCTTCTGTTTGCTCTAGCTGTGGAGCCACTGGCCGCCAAGATTCGACAGTCGGATGAGGTCCCTGGGTTCAGATATGGGAGTGTTGAGGAGAAGATTGCGCTATATGCGGACGACATTTTACTGTTCCTGGCGGACCCGGATGACGCCTTGAAAGGGGCCATCGAGATCATTGAGAAATTTGGAGCCTTGTCGGGGCTGAGGATAAACTGGGATAAATTGGTCCTCTTTGATGTGGATGGGGTGGAGGAGAATGGGAGTGAGCCATTGGGAGAGGGGCGGCTTAAGGTGGCATCCCTTTTTAAATACCTGGGAATATGGATCTCGATGCCTGTTACGGAGTTTTTGTGTAGGAATTTGACTCCATTCATGGGCGTGCATAAGGCAAAAGTAGATGCGTGGAACAAGTTACACCTATCGGTGGTGGGTAGGGTTAATCTTATTAAAATGGTTCTGATGCCCAAAATACTCTACGTCCTCCATAATGCGCCAGTTTGGATTCCACGTGGGAAATTCCGGCAGATTAATGCTCTTTTTAGAAGCCTGATATGGGGGAGGCAATACCCGCGTATTAGCCTGGAGACGCTTCAGCGACCCAAGGAAGATGGAGGGTTGGCTTTGCCCAACCCTGAGTTATATTTTCTTGCAGCCCAAAGTCAGCATTTGAAGGGCTTGGCGCGGGAGGCGTCCTCCAGTGCAGTACAACACTTGATGGAGGGGGTGACAAACCGACGACCGGTGGTGCAGTGTCTGGAGGATGGCTCCTTGGGCGTATTGGGGAAAAGGTATCCAACTATGTTTTTGATACGTAAACTATGGACCAGACTGCGACAGATTCGGGGGGTTATGGGACTGACCAAATTTACACCGATATGGCTTAATAATAATTTGGTAGAGTTTGCGGCTCTGGGAGTGCTGACAGAGTGGCAGGCTAAAGGAATCTATTTTGTTGCTCAGATAATTCAACAACGAGTGTTAAAATCCTTTTCGCAGCTGCAGGGGGAGTTTGGATTGAGACCGACTGGGGAGTATCAATATGCCCAGATGAAGCATGCTTTTAGAGCTCAAAACAAGGGCGATGGTATCAGGATCCAAGAGGACATAGTTTTGGAATACGTGTGTGGGGATGGGTCCACAAGGGGAGTCATTTCCACCCTCTATAAGGACCTACTGCATGCATATTTGCTGGATTTCCCTCTAAAAGCGAGAGCTAAGTGGGAAAGAGATTTAGGCCCAATGGAGAATGAAACCTGGGAGTCGGTGTTGGAGTGGGTTCCACGAGTGTCACTAAGCGAGCCGTATAGACTATCGCAGCTGTACATCTTGCACAGAGTCTATAAATCACCGGAAGTGTTACATAGAGCAGGGTTGCGTGCTGACTCTGAATGTCCGAGATGTAGGACTGAGAATGCAGGAATATACCACATGATGTGGACATGTCCAAGACTGGTTGCTTTTTGGCTGGTAGTACTGAGCCGTGTGGAAGGGGCGTATAAATGCAGAGTGCCAAGAGATCCGATGGTGTGCCTACTGGGATATGTGGAGGAAATTAGAGTGGATAACACCTGGAAGATAGCAATAGCTAGGCTATTATATATGGCTCGGAAGGTGATGGCAAGGAATTGGATTAAGGAGGAGCCGCCTACAAGGGGTTAATTCCTGAAATATGTTAAACATGGTCTCAATCTGGAAAAGGGGGTCTACAAAAGACGTGGGAAAACAGAAATGTTTGACAAAATGTGGTCTCCGTGGCTCGAGCTGGGATGAGTAGGTATGGGAAATGGGAGGATGAGGGCCTTTGAAGGGGGGAGATTGTTATAGGAATAAGCGGTCATAAGTGAGTCAAGCGGCTCAAAGAGCCATCAATACTGGTAATAAAATATAATTGGGAAGGAGCTGTCATGGAAGGGGGAGGTTTGGGGTTAGTTGGGATTGTTGGGGGTTTGGAAAATGAAGAAACTTTGTAATATATTGGAAAATGCATAAAATGTAATGTTCATGTTTATTCTCAATAAAAATCTATTTAAATAAAAAAAAATGATGGGCAGATGTTTCTGTACCAGTGTGTAGAGAAACCAGACATGTCTAGGACGTTGTACGCCGGACCCTCGCGCTCTCTCCCGGCAGTCCTGTCAGGAGTGACTCTGCTTTTTATGTAGTAATCAAATTGAAATGTGAACCCTCCCCGTCACCGAGCTCGGCTCCTGGCTACAAACTCTCCTGAGGTGCAATGGCGAGACACGTGAAGTCATTTGACGTTATACGAACTTTGCTACTTTTCTGTTTCTCATTTGAAGATCAGGAAGTTTTTGTGGAAACTATTTCCAGTGCTGGGAGACCAGAAAAATGGCGGATTCTCTCTTTTCTCTGGTGACACGACCTTGTCTAAGAGGCCAGGAACACAGCCTTCGCTCATTTTCTCATACATTCCTTTTTAGTAGTCCCTTTGGAAGAAGCAAAGCCGTTTGAAAATAGCTTCTCTAGAGAATGAAAGACGGCCAAGAAAAACATATGTGTTTTCAGTATTTCAACCAGCAAGATAACCAACATCCATTAATAGCAGAGAATCCCCACAGCACGTTACCCATGGACAGAAGAATGACCATCATCCATGACTACCTGGACTTACACCCCTGAACACTCTTTCCTCCCAAACCTGATACCCTAATGTGTTCCATGGTTAAAGCAGACTATATAGTGCAGCACTGACAATTATTAAAGAATGATGTAGAGGTTCTTGTGCTCGGCAGGTTTAGGATGTCTGCTATATGGATTCCTTCTCCCAGTCTGATACGGTTCCCTTATTGCTGGCTACGTACCACATAATGCCTCTGGTCACAGAGGGGGGGGCAGAGTCTCTTGGCATCAAATGAAATACACTGATGGCATAGACCAGAAATTCCCAATTTGAAGTATGTGGAGACGGGAAGGAATTTTTTTCCCCAAAGTGGAGCTTACTCTTGCCACATGGTTTTTTTTTTGCCTTCCTCTGGATCAACATGTTAGGGCATGTTAGGTTAGGCTATGGGTTGAACTAGATGGACTTAACATCTTCCTTCAACTAAATCTATAAACTATAACTATGTTACCTGAGCTTTTAAGGGATTCCATCAGCAGGTTTTTGCTACTCCATGGCAGCATAATGTAGAGACCGAGACCTGGATTCCAGCGATGGGTCACTCACTCACTGCATTGTTTGCTGTAGCTTTGATAAAAACAACTGTTCTATCAGCAGATCATCATTATAGGACTAGTAAACCGGCTGACATGTAGTCCTCCATATTCATGAGCTCTGTACAATCTCGCTGATTGGCAACTTTCTATAAACACTGTGCATAGGCCGAAAGCTACCAATCAGTGGTATGGGCAGGGTTATACAGAGCGGAGCATTCAGAAAAATGGTAGATTTGCAGTAGAGAAAACAGGGATTTTATCAAACCCACAGAAAGCCGCCCATTAAGTGCCAATCGCTGGAATTAAGGTCATCTACCCCTACATCATGCTGCTCTCAGATTAGATAGCAAAAACTTGGAGAGATTCTCTTAAATGGGGGACTGTCAGATGGTTTAAGGCTTCTAACAGAATGGCTTATGGAACTTCAAAACATATCTTTGTGACAACCAATATTGCATTGTGCAAAAACAAACCAAAAACAACTGTTCAGGTGTCACAATGGTGGTCCCACGCTCAGCAAATACTCCAACGCTCCACAGCTGTTCCTGTTTGACCTTGATAGCTCCACCGGTCTACCCGGACATTGACTCTGAAGCTGATGCAGCTCTTGGTTTGGTAGTCAAAATCCATCACACTGACTCCCTTTTAAGCTCGCCCTGCCTGGTCTACCCCATACAGCACAGGCTGTGCATCGTCATCATCCTCCTCATCCTCCGCCTCCTATTAGGTCTGTAAAGAGAATCCCGAGGAGGGCGGTGGTCCATGTAGTTGCAGTAAAGATGATAGTTTTGAGGTGTTATTTGGCAGACAGATTCTGATACGGGGTCTGCAGTTTAGAGGGGATTTGATTTTTGCATACTGGGTTGAGCCAATATGTTTATAAAAGTGCAGAAGGTCTGGGGTATAGCTCGTCATTTAGGAGGTCTGATATACAGTCGCTTTATTTCAGGGGCTGCAGATGGGGATTACATGTCCTCCTTGAGATCCAACAGCCGGCAGTTCTGGGCATGTGCAAGGTTATAAGATCTAGAAATGTTGTGCACAAATCAACAACTGCTCCGACCTCTCTATCAGAAATACACAAAGTAGGTCACAAATTCCATTGAAATGCTGATCTGAGTCATGAACCAAGTATAGGAAATGTAATATCGGGTGCACCACAATTCAATTGATAATATATAGGAATAGTAACCAAGGTGAAACAGAATGCATGGAGAGAAGCTATACACAAATTGAGAAAAAGACCAAAGCATAGAAACCTGTGCACACTCTTAAAAGTAGAAAACATATCTTTATTACTTGTTTTCAAACTTGTATGTGCTTCTCTGTGACAATAAAAATACGTTTAATTTTACGAGTGTGCACAGGTTTCTACAGGAAAGATATATATCTTGGTACCGTGTTAGCCAGTAGATAGAAAAATATTTAGAATTGAGAGTCCTCGGTGGTTGATATCTTTTAATGGCTAACTAAGGTTTCTATGCATTGATCTTTTTCTCAATTTAAGAACCAAGTACAGGACGCCGTGCTGGACACTCGTACACTGTGCAGCTCTGCAACGTACGGAGAAGTCGTGGTGTGACTACATGTATACCTGGTTGTTGCTGAAACATTACATCAGCACACAAATGATATGCCGGCATATTACTTCATGCAGGATGTGAAAGTGCGAGATAACGGGCAGCAGCCGGTGCTGTACAATATTCATTAATCTATATAAAAAAGGTACAGTGATGCACTGGAGCAAGCCAGAATCCCCCCCCACATAGAATGGCCCTATAGATGTCTACAGGATTTAGGAGACCCAAACACAGACATGTAGGAGGCCTTGCATGCTTGTCACATATAAGCAGCATTAGCCAATAATTACACCTCCGCTGGCTGCCACATAGGAGTTTATGCCCGATTTTGGCCAACGTTGTGTCCGTGGCAAAGTGAACCAATGTGTATTCACTATTCCACCAGTGATTCTGCACACTGGTGTGGATCACGCATGCATTGCATATTGTGCACACGGTAATTATCTTTACAAACCGGTATTAGCAATTATTGGTATTCTGGCCAAGCAGCAGAGGATTTAGGCCTCCGCTAGATAAAGGTGTCAGAGGCACAAAGAAATGGGCAGCCATGCGGTAACGTGGCCTTACCTCCTGTAACTGCGGCTCTTTCTTCTTTGACGACATGCTCACGTGTTTATCTAGATTGCTGTAGTTCTTGTCTGTTTCTTTATCAAACTTCTTCTTTTCTTCCTGTGTACAAATTATAAATACGTTATTATCTTTGATCACATATGTCCATGTACTGCGCAAATTCTTTTATCTTTTTATGGTTTTCTCTGATTATGATCTGCAAGTTTATTATCTGCATAGCGTAGAAGAGGAGAGTGGACAGCCAGGAGTATCAGCAAGTCTCTCATTCGGATGAACCCTTGAACATCCAGAAGTGTCATACATGTATGTGTGCTAGGCCGGAGCTTTAGATCACATACAATCTGCCTATAAGAAACCTGTAGTTTTACAAAGCCATGGGCACAGCAATACCGTTTCCAGACTGCTGCGCATTATGTTCATTTTCCTGGCGGTCCGGCTGGAGACGACAACGTATGCACAAAGCCTTAGGCTGAAATCACACGATACAGTTTTGGTCCATTTTTTTTTGTATAGCCAAAGATTCAGCAGAAAGAAATTGAAGCCCTCTCTTTACATTTCCTGTTCATTTTGAATGGTTTTGCATAAGAAAAAAAAAAAAAAACATGAACCAAAAATGTCAGCCTAATTTCTTTTTATTTTTCAATAATTATACAAGTGTGTCTTCTGTGTGGTTTTTAAGGCATATTAAAGGCTTGAGAACAAAATTCCAAAATCGGTATAGACCGCATAATAGCACTGTTACCCTGCAGATTAACCCCATATCTGCAGGTTAACAGCGTTATTCCTGGTGACAGGTTCCCTTTAAGATTGAGGTTTCGTACAGCGATCTTAATGAGGGTCATGCGGGAATAAGATGATCTGAATTTATTACGAGGTGCAGGCTACTTAATGAATTAGGTGCAACTTATTCGTGCCATACCCCTTACCAGAAATGTTACTCCTGATCCCAGCACCATTTTGGCGGAGCTGGCAGAAACTGACATGAAAATGACAAAAGTCGTAACATTTCGCAACTTTTCTGAGTCTTTTTGCAACACTTTCCTGGTGTGAATCCATTGATGAATCGGGACCTTTGCGTTTATTTTTCTTGAGCATAATAAAGATGAGCAGACGCCCTGTGTGGACAGAACTTCCATTCACCATCTCTCACTGCATTGATCTAATGCTGAATAGTCTTATTCCCATGTACAAGTATTTTTCCTACAGAGAATCCTTATCCCTCCTCAGTATTATGGAGCTTGCAGTGCCCAAAGAGCTACTATGTTGTGCCATTTCAGTGGTACAGCTCCCTGAAAAAATAACAATAAAAGTTGACAACTGGGCGTTACCATTTCCTTTGTATGCTTACAGAATCTGACAATGTAAATGTTTTTACCAACTCTAAAGTTTAAGAATGATTGTAGTGTTTTGTGGTTAAAAAATGTCTGCCAAGTTACTGAATAGCTAAGAGAGGACCCCGCTTACATAACTGGGAATGGTCACAGCTCACTTCCTCCCCCTCCCTGTACATGGAGCTCTGCACAGATCACAAAGCATTCCCAGAACACTACTTCAGTCAACATCTTTATTTGTGTATGTGACTGCTGTAGATCAGATCTCTCAATGCTGTTAACAGAACATCAGTCACAATGGCCACCTTCATAGTAATGCATACATACACATACTATATACACACACACTTATATAAAAATTCCATCTGAATGGATAATGAAAGTTATTTTTGCACAGAATATTCCAGTCATTATCTTGTGACAGAGCTGCCAAACAATAGCTGATCGGTCTCCAAGGATCTTGAAATACAAGTTGTTCCAGAATTCCTTTTTTGGATAAGGACCTCAGGCAGCCCCCCATCCAAGCAGAATGCTATGAAAATATTTATCTTAAAATACACTACTTTGTAATGTTATTGAAGCCCTCACTTGTATAACGGCTTGGCCTGTAAGCTTCATAATGTAATAAGCAATTTGTTTCCTTGGAAGCACATAAAACAAGCACACACAAGAATGACATTAATGCTAGCAAAGCGGCTATAAAAAAAAATATATTAAAAATAATTTTTGTATACGGTATATAGAAATTGAGCCATTCATTATTCTAATCTTGATTGAAACAGAGGATTTCAACCAAAACGATCTCTCAAACGTGACTTTGGCAGTGACACTTGTCCCGTGACCAACGTTCCTTCTGTATCGCAGTGTAATACAAGTTATTGGGGTCGCATTGTAATCCTAAGGGTACGGCAATCAGGACAAGCAAGTTCAACCACGTTAGATTTACGGCCACTGGGTTGTAGCGGTCACAGTTTCCGCACATGTATTGCACTGTGAGGTAGCAGCAACACATCGCAAACTTTGGCAGCGTGACAGGTCACATCCAAAGTCACAGTATGTTATGGGAAAAAAAGCAAATCTTCTATTACTCTTTCCAATGTTAAAACTAGACAGCACATGGGATTGCAAACTGACGGCATCAGTGTGCTGTCCGTGATCTTAAGCTGCACCCCACACCCAATTCATTAACTGATTGTCCACTATTGAAAATTTAAGAAAAAGGGAGGGTCGAGGGCAGAACATTTATATAATTATATACATATTTTTTATTTATCACACTCCATCCTCATTTCAAAAATAAAAATAATTTAAAAAAAAAAAAAAGCAACGTATTTGGTACTGTTGAGTAAGAAAAAGTCCCATCTGTCAAAACCTAAGATTATGTAAACCGTACAATAAAACCAAAAAAAAGGGATCAGAACACAAAGTACAAGCCTTTACTCAGCTATGTGGGCAGGAAAATGAAGTTACTTGACTAAATTCAAACCCTCCAACCTTAATAGAACCCAAGAACAAAATTACTTAATGTTCTATTTATGGAGAGAGGAGTGTTTCAGATTAGAAAGGTGTGTGTGTGGGAATCGATGTCGGGACCTTGGTTGCTCATTATCAATTTGCCTTCCTATAATCTAAGTGGGAGCGTTCCTGTCTATTCTCCCTCCTCTTAGGCTGGGTTCACATTGCGTTAGTGGGTGTCCGCTTACGAAATCCGTTACATGGCGCAATTGTCGCAATTAACGCTATGTAACGGATCCGTTAGCGCACCCATTGACCGCAATGTGCTAACGGATCGCTAACGTATGCCATTTTTGGCGTCAGCGATGTCCCGTTATTTTCGGACGGCCCTCGAACGCTGCTTGCAGCGTTCAGGGTCCGTTCTTCGATAGCGCAGATCGGGCATCTGCGCTAGCGGGATCGCCAAACGCAATCCCTTTTTGGACATTGCGTTAGCGCATTCCGTTAGCATTTGCGCGAAACGGATTGCACTAACGCAATGTGAACCTAGCCTTACACACAGGCCTTGAAGCAAAAAGAAAAGAGGGAAAAATCTAAACTAGAACCCTATGATACAACAATTAATGAGAATTAGCTCTTAATTAGGAGGCCGATTATTATTTTTGCTCAAAGATTACTTAATACCCATACCTGCTGTCTTATTGTTTTTGATTAATTTCCATCTATATGTACAAATCCAATGATAATCACTAATTAAAGACCAAGTCAATAGTTCATTTTACTTGTTTTGATAAAAGGAAAACTGTATGTAAAGTGGTTTTGTTTAAATTAAAATAATCTGATTAAATTAAAACAAAAATGCAGTTATGCATCTCAGAAAATGGCAACCCTCCAAACTTCTTTTTTTTCTATAAAAAGTTCTGAATTTTGTTTTTTAATTAAGATTAAAAATCCTTATACATTTGGTATTGCCGTAATAGCAGCGACCTGGAGAATTACTGTATATAAGATGCAAAAATGAAAAATTCTCAGGGGATTGTTAAAGGGGGGCCTGAGAGCACTGAAAACAAGTACTTAAATGCCTATAAATAAAATATATTATGTAAAAGTTTTTAGTACTTGGTTTCAAGGGATGAGAATCCTGGAGACAGACTGGGAGAAGAGGCTGGTGCTTAGGAGCTTAATGGTGGAGTCAAGCTAATCTTGCAGAATATACTACTGAGTCCTACAGATCTATACAAGCAAAATGAGACCACGAATAACAGGAAAATGGTGATCCCCCTTACCTTAACAGCTCCGAGCTGCTCTTTCCGAAACCGCTCCAAGGGTTTGATCAGAGTTTCATTTACACTTAACGCCTAATGAAAAGTGAAAGAGTCAGAGCGGAAGTATGTGAATCCAGAGTGTTAAAATAATCAGAATGCATTACAAAGCCCTCTACTTAAGCTAAAATATAAACTCATTTATTGCTCCATTTCCTTGTATAATCCAGACTTATCCTAACAGAAACTGCAATCGTTCTTAACCCTATAACTGTTGGTCCACAAGTATTTCATGCTTTCAGACAAACCAGACCCGCAATTCTAGGTGTAATAAAGTGAACCTGACAGATGATACACACTGCCCAATCCATGCTGCCAATACCATGGCATTAAGAAAAAAGCTGTGCAGGTAAAGAGCGCACAAAATGGCGCCAAAAAGTAAAAATTATAGTAAGGCTCACCCAAGGGAAAGCGTGATAACCCCTGGTTTAAAAGGTCTAATGCTGCCGCCTCGTGGCTGAGGGACTCCTCCATGTAAAATTCACCAAACACAAAAAACAAACCTCTTTAAAATAGGCCATAAGTACATCTCTAGCTGCAAAAAGAGTAGATGAGTGTTGTGTTATTGGAGAACGTGTTTTTCACTCATTTGTTTGATTTTGTTCTCTTTATCCACTTTTAGGACTTGTGTGAAAATCTGAAGTAGTTTTAGATCAAATTTCGGCGGCAGAGATATGGAAAATTCTGAAGAGTTCACAAACTTTCAAGCACTTACATTATTTCTCCATACCCTCTTTTTTAAATATATTTTCTTCTAGAATTTTCCTCATTATCCCTTTACACAATTAATAAGGAGCATCATCTGACATATCCTGTAGCTGAGAATTTCCTTCCCTTCTTTCTATTTTCTATACAGAGGATGCTATTGTGTCAGATTTTTCAACCTGTTAGACTGGACATTTTTATTTTTCAATTCAAACTAAACAGGAAGACGATATTAAGTCACGTCATTCTGGTAGGAATAACAACCAAAAGAAGAACTACAGTATTCTAAGATCAGTCATAAAATATAGTTATTTTCCCTAAAAGCCTTAAATCTCACCATTATCTCTCTCTGCTCTTCAAGGTTTCGTAAAAAATTAGAAAACTCCTGGAGAGATGCATCTGCAATACAATATTAGGTCAAAGTCAACCATCCAATTCGCCACAAAGACATTTGCATAGGCCAAAGGATAAAGTAGGATGACCATACCGATACATCTCTCGTCATCCGTTTCTGCATCGCCGATGAATTCAAACTTGAAGTCTCTTAGTGAATGGGCAAACTTTCTCTGAGCCGTCGATAGACCTGAAAACAGAAAAGAAATCGGTCACAAGAAGAACATGCAATCCAACACCCAATGTTGTAGTTTTTTATGGTAGTGAATTGCTATCCTGAGTAAGGGATCCACATACTTTCCTTGTCTTAAAAAATGGAGTCAAGTAAAGCGCTAATTTGGGAGGTGTGTGGAATGGCTGCCTATGTAATGGTCAGAGATGTATACATATTTGCTATTTGATTACAATTATGAATCCTTTTACGGTATATACCAGTCATCCTTACCTCCGTTTGTTCCTGCACATTCAAAGACACACGGTTTGGTTGCCTTCAGTGGAGCCCATAATAGTCTGAGATTTGGATCATGGGCAAATCATGGAAACATGAAAACAACCCATACTTGGCAACTCGGAATTTGAAAGCAGAGTGACTAAAAGTATTTAGAGAACGTAATACAAGTACCTTGTACCTAGTACAGTGTTACTGTTTCCATCATTGTTCTCTTGTGTCTAAAAGCTGTTCCATTTAGCATGTCCACATGGACATTCCCTCTCTGAACCCTGCTTATACAGGTACTATACAGATGATCAGGTTTTAAATACATCAGATAGGGATTACATACATCAGCTAGGCCTGCTCTATATGGGTATACCTTGACGTTTGGTGGAGCAGCTTAGAATACATTTTTTGCAAAAAACATATCAACTAAATACCCTGGGGGTTTTTTCCATCTTTTTACTAGCACTTGCTTATTACTGTGAATTTTTTTTTTTTTTTTTTACAACAGTGTTTTTGGTCTTGTGTCTTCAAGTACCTTACAAAGTAGTTTTATATTTAAAGAGCAACTTCATCTTGGGTATTTGTAATGGAAGAGGGGGAGGTCTTTAATTTCTTTAAAGGAGTTTTCATGAATATGGCCAGTTTCTTCAACATATAGTGCCATCCACACTGGTGGAGTAGCTGAGCTCAGCGAGTGGATGTAGTGGTCAGGTGTGATATAGTCGGACCATCTATGCTACAACTTATAAAAACAATGACGGGAATCGTGGCAGAGAGGCGTTGCTGGAGCAGCGGATGGTGGGAACCAGTTCTTTCGATTATCTTAAAGGAGTTGTTAAAGCTCAGGGTTCAAGTCTGCACTCACTAAATGGTTGTAAACTTGTGAATCCTCACAGTGTGCACACTGCATGCCGTCAGGATTCTCTGATGATGGCCAGCGATTGCAAGTATGCGATTTGCATATACAAAGTCACATGCCGACTAGACATGTGCGGCCTCATTCAATACAAGTGAACTGAGTGAGGCCAGACAAGTCTAGTCGGATTTGCCCGGAAATATGCACATTCAGTGACTGCAGACGTGAACCGCAAGCCTGGACAACCCTTTAAAGAAATACATTCCCAGAGAACTCCTTTAACAATCGGACAACCCCTTAAAGAACTTGGCAAATATGAAAAGGTTACCAAAAAAAGCAAAATAATAAAAGCTAGTTCAGCAAATGTTACTAAAATCTGGTTGAATTATTCTGCTCAGTCAGACATCTCTAGTACAGTAAATCTTCCAAAAAAGGTAATTTTCTAACAATTCAAAACCACAAAGTCAATACTAAACCACAGGAGCAGGCACAAATTTTGCCCAGAATCATTACATTGTTTTACTCAAGGAAACTGGAATCTCTGCTGTGCATATACTGTGAGTGCAAAACCAATAGCATAACGCCCGCTTCTCATACCAGACAGCACTTCTGACAGGTTCTGAAGAAGACCAGATCTGGTTTCAAGTAAGCAACAAATTTACAACCTTCTAAATTACATCAGGCTATATATAAGTTCACAGACTCGAGCGCCATTCTATAAATAAAGCTGCACTTTTAAATATTCTGAACAATCTATAAAAAGGACACAGGGACGCAAGAGGTTAAAAAAATTGATTCATAAAAAAAAAAAATACCTAAAAAATCCTGTGAAGCTGCCAAATAATAATAATGGTAGACGTAGAAAGCAACAGCTGCCCGTGCCAAAGGTTGAATTGATTTAGAGAGTTTTATGTAATTGCACTGGAACAAAAAGCATTTCCTGGGTGCGGCATTAAAGGAGAACACTAGCTCCATGAGTCCATACAGGAGTTGTCCACTACTCGGGCAACCTCTTCAAAATCTGATTGCGTTTGCCCCTGCTAAACTAAACAGACTTAGGCCGGAGTCACGCCAGCGCATGGCACCGGATGTGATATGCCAATGACCCTCGGCTCTGCTGCGAGCGTGAGACGAGTGTCTTGCATCTGTGCTCTGATCCTCTTGCATGACGGGATCAGAGCTCAGGTGCGGACAAGACAGTAATTTATCCAGAAACGCTGCAGATCCGCACTGTGATGTACAGTACAATGTAAATCAATGGGGTTAAAAAATAGATGTGCAGATGGTGCAGAAAAATCAGTGCAGAATTGCTGCGGATTTCAAAGAAGTGCATGTCACTTTTGTGCGGATCTGCAGCGTTTCTGCACCCCTCCATGTTAAAAATACGCAGTGGCAAAAATCGCACAAAATCCGCATAAAAACAGCACAAAATCTACGGCAAATCCGCAACTGCGGATTCTGCCAGGAGATGCGGATTTTGTGCAGAAAATTCTGCACCTCTTTTCCTACCTGTGCACATAGCCTTAAAGGGAAGCCATCATCAGGAAATGACCTACTGTTTCAATCAGCCTTTTATGTTACACTAGATGGTGGCCCGATTCTAACGCATCGGGTATTCTAGAATAGGTATGTATATAGCAGCCACATACTATATAGCACAGGCCACGTAGTATATAGGAGCCATGTAGTATAGTATATAGCATACAAATAGTACGTGGCCTGTGCTATATAGTATGTGGCTGCTACATACATACATATTGTAGAATACACGATGCGTTGTATATAACGCAGCCCACGCAGTATCTAACACAGGCCACGTAGTATACAGCAGCCATGTAGTATATAGAACTGCCAACGTAGTATATAGCAGCCATGTAGTATATAGTACTGCCCACGTAGTATATAGCAGCCATGTAGTATATAACACTGCCCACGTAGTATATAGCAGCCATGTAGTATATAGCAGCCATGTAGTATATATAGTACTGTCCACGTAGTATATAGCAGCCATGTAGTATATATAGTACTGTCCACGTAGTATATAGCAGCCATGTAGTATATAGTACTGCCCACGTAGTATATAGCAGCCATGTAGTATATAGTACTGCCCACGTAGTATATAGCAGCCATGTAGCATATAGTACTGCCCACGTAGTATATAGCAGCCATGTAGTATATAGTACTGCCCACGTAGTATATAGCAGCCATGTAGTATATAACACTGCCCACGTAGTATATAGCAGCCATGTAGTATATAGCAGCCATGTAGTATATATAGTACTGTCCACGTAGTATATAGCAGCCATGTAGTATATATAGTACTGTCCACGTAGTATATAGCAGCCATGTAGTATATAGTACTGCCCACGTAGTATATAGCAGCCATGTAGTATATAGTACTGCCCACGTAGTATATAGCAGCCATGTAGCATATAGTACTGCCCACGTAGTATATAGCAGCCA
The DNA here is from genome assembly GCF_032444005.1 of Ranitomeya imitator. NCBI lineage: Eukaryota > Metazoa > Chordata > Amphibia > Anura > Dendrobatidae > Ranitomeya > Ranitomeya imitator. The sequence continues at coordinate 1,033,603,364 of NC_091282.1, read as the reverse complement.
TGTAGTATATAGTACTGCCCACGTAGTATATAGCAGCCATGTAGTATACAGTACTGCCCACGTAGTATATAGCAGCCATGTAGTATACAGTACTGCCCACGTAGTATATAGCAGCCATGTAGTATATAGTACTGCCCACGTAGTATATAGCAGCCATGTAGTATACAGTACTGCCCACGTAGTATATAGCAGCCATGTAGTATATAGTACTGCCCACGTAGTATATAGCAGCCATGTAGTATACAGTACTGCCCACGTAGTATATAGCAGCCATGTAGTATATATAGTACTGTCCACGTAGTATATAGCAGCCATGTAGTATATAGTACTGCCCACGTAGTATATAGCAGCCATGTAGCCCACGCAGTATTTAGCAGTGTGGGCACATATCCCTGTTAAAAAAAAAAAAAAAAAAGAATTAAAACAAAAAAATTGTTACGGTACATACTCACTTTTTCACACAGGCCCTGTAGGTTTGGATTTCTTTCTCCCTTAATAACAAAGACCTTCATTTAAAAACACATGTTGTGTTTACTTGTTTTATCCTTGTCTAATATTTAGGCTGGGTTCCTATTGCGTTATGGGAACACGCTTAAAGGACAGCGTTGCACGGCGAAATTAACGCCGTGCAACGCGTCCGTTAGCACGCCCATTCACGGCAATGGGAACGCGCAGCACTAGCGCGTGCCATGTTCGGCACGCGCCAGCGACGCGCCGGTGTTTCCTGGCGCGCCGCGGACGCTGCTTGCAGCGTCCGAGGCGCGCCCGCGGTCCGTTCCCCGCTCTCGCAGATCGGGGATCTGCGAGAGCGGGGACGTTACCGCGACCCCGGGACGCGGCCACAGTAAAAACATTGCGTTAGCGCAACCCGCTAGCGCTAAACGGGTTGCACTAACGCAATGTGACCCTAGCCTTACATTTGTTTGGTGATCTGAAACATTTAAGTGTGACAAACATGCAAAAGAACAGGAAATCAGGAAGGGGGCAAATACTTGTAATCTTGCAATTTCCACACTGGCAACTGAAAAGCCAGAAGAGTTCAAAGGCTATATACAATGATTCTTCCATTTGTTTCCATTCTTTGTCAGGGAAAATGTAATATTAAGATATGTCTGACATCCACATGGTTAACGTTGTACAAAGGATCATTAAATCATCAGCTCTTGAAGTAGAGCGAGTGCCATTCATGACACCTAAGCCTAGTTGGTATAAACTTGCAAGGAAAGGAGGATGAACATGTTATCCAAACTGGACATTCCCTGTCCCTTATTTTGGGAGGGAGGGATGCAAGAAAATGAACTATTTAAAATTCATTGCTTTCCCGATGAAAGCAATAAATTAAATTTCCCTATGAAAATGGCATGAAAATGTAAGTAGCATCTAAAACTCTTCGAGGGACAAGGACTAAGGCAACGTTCACATTTGCGTCTTTGGACGCATCGTCGTGGACGCAACGCACGATGCACGAAAGACGCAAGTAAAACGCAGGCATATTTGACGCATGCGTTCAACCTTATATATATATATATATATATATATATATATATATATATATATATATATATATATATATATATATATATATATATATATATATATATATATATATATATATATAGGGTCTTTTCAGTGTCTCTATTTTTTAAGTAAAGAACGCATGCGTCATACAACGCACAACAACGCAAGTACTTGCGTCTTCTGCGTTGCCAATACACTTCAATGGAGTTTTTGACGCATCGACGACTCAAATGCAACGCAGGTGCGACTCATGCGTTTTTTAAAAAATTTTGGACGCAGAAAAAATGCAACATGTTGTATTTGCCGCGCCCTGCCAGGTGCGTCGAAACGACGCATGCATCGCGAAACGCACCAAAATGCATGACAACGCATGCCTATGCGTCCCCAATGTTAAAGATAGGGATGCATGACGCATGCGTTGTTTTGCGGCGACGACGCTGCGTCCAAAGACGCTAATGTGAACGTAGCCTTATGCTAGTCATAGGCTACAGTAGGATTTACTTAAGTTTCACATATAGTGCCTTGTGAAACCCCTTTACTGAGGAGTTATCAAACTGGGATGAACTGTATTGGAAGTGTCTTACTTCTGTATTCTGTGGTTTCAATCTTGGTTCTTTTCAATGTCTTACAAAAGCTCTTCAGGTAGTGCCGTATACAGTGCCTTGTGAAAGTATTCGGCTCCCTGGAACTTTTCAACCTTTTCCCACATATCATGCTTCAAAAAGATACCAAATGTAAATTTTTGGTGAAGAATCAACAAGTGGAACACAATTGTGAAGTTGAATGAAATTTAATGGTTATTTTAAATTATTGTGGAAATTCAAAAACTGAAAAGTGGGGCATGCAATATTATTTGGCCCCTTTATTTTCAGTGCAGCAAACTCACTCCAGAAGTTCATTGTTGATCTCTGAATGATCCAATGTTGTCCTAAATGCCTAATGATGATAAATATAATCCACCTGTGTGTAATCAAGTCTCCGTATAAATGCACCTGCTCTGTGATAGTCTCAGGGTTCTGTTTGAAGCACAGAGAGCATCATGAAGACCAAGGAACACAACAGGTAGATCCGCGATACTGTTGTGGAGAAGTTTAAAGCCGGATTTGGATACAAAATGATTTCCAAAACTTTAAATATCCCAAGGAGCACTGTGCAAGCGATCATATTAAAATGGAAGGAGTATCATACCACTGCAAATCTACCAAGACCCGGCCGTCCCTCTAAACTTTCATCTCAAACAAGGAAAAGACTGATCAGAGATGCAGCCAAGAGGCCCATGATCACTCTGGATGAACTGCAGAGATCTAAACCTGAGGACAACAATCAGTCATACACTGCACAAATCTGGCCTTTATGGAAGAGTGGCAAGAAGAAAGCCATTTCTTAAAGATATCCATAAAAATTGTTGTTTAAAGTTTGTAACAAGCCACCTGGGAGACACACCAAACATGTGGAAGAAGGTGCTCTGGTCAGATCAAACCAAAATCGAACTTTTTGGCAACAATGCCAAACGATATGTTTAGCGTAAACGCAACACAGCTCATCACCCTGAACACACCATCCCCACTGTCAAACATGGTGGCGGCACCATCATGGGTTGGGCCTGCTTTTCTTCAGCAGGGACAGGGAAGATGGTTAAAATTGATGGGAAGATGGATGGAGCCAAATACAGGACCATTCTTGAAGAAAACCTATTGGAGTCTGCAAAAGACCCGACACTGGGACCGAGATTTGTCTTCCAACAAGACAATGATCCCAAACATAAAGCAAAATCTACAATGGAATGGTTCACAAATAAACATATCCAGTTGTTAGAATGGCCAAATCAAAATCCAGACCTCAATCCAATCGAGAATCTGTGGAAAGAGCTGAAAACTGCTGTTCACAAACGATCTCCATCAAACCTCACTGAGCTCGAGCTGTTTGCCAAGGAGGAATGGGCAAGAATTTCAGTCTCTCAATGTACAAAACTGATAGAGACGTACCCCAAGAGCCTTGCAGCTGTAATCGCAGCAAAAGGTGGCGCAACAAAGTATTAAGTTAAAGGGGCCGAATAATATTGCACGCCCCACAATTCAGTTTTTGAATTTCCACACAAGTTTAAAATAACCAATAAATTTCATTCAACTTCACAATTGTGTTCCACTTGTTGTTGATTCTTCACCAATAATTTACATTTGGTATCTTTGAAGTATGATATACGGAAAAAGGTTAAAAAGTTCAAGGGAGCCGAATACTTTCGCAAGGCACTGTATGTGGCACTACCCGAAGAGCTTTTGTAAGACATTGAAAAGAACCAGGATTGAAACCACAAAATACAAAAATAAGACACTTCAAATACAGTTCATCCCAGTTTGATAACTCCTCAGTAAAGGGGTTGTCCAGGACTGACATATTGACAACCTATCCTGGATAGGTAATCAGTAACAGATAGATGGGAGTCTGGTTATGGCAGCTCAGCCCCTATTGAAGAGTATGAACGGAGCTGCAGTTCCGGAGATCGACCCCTACACCGTGCATGGAGCAGTGCTGTTCCAGATGATTGTCGGGGGTACCACGTGTCATTCACTGACCTGATCTGGATGACATATACTAAGGATAGGTTATCAATACAGTAGGCGCTCAATGAGGTAAAACCCCTGAGAGGTTATCCATAACGAAGATGTGTGGTATAGTTCCAGGACTTAGGATAATCTCCAGAATGGGGGACACCCAATGCGGTCTTGCAGAGATGAAAAAGAAATGGAGAAGTAGCAGCATGTTTTTGCAGTGCTCCTCAAAAGATAGATACGGGAAAGGTGGTACTCGCACCTAATAGACACACACATACCCAGGAGATATGCCATAAATGTTTCTCATGCGAATGCCCATTTATAGCAGAGGACCTAGATGATGATGCCAATATCACTTACAAGAATTTGCTTCCACCACAACCACAAACATTAATGGTATGTGCACACGTTGCAGATTTCCTGCAAAACTGCAGCTTTTTTTTCCGCACAGAAACGCTGCAGTTCTGCAAGTGGTTTACAGTACAATGTAAATCAATGGCAAAAAAAAAATGCTGTGCTGATGTTGCCGAAAAATCTGCACGGAAAACGGAGCAGATTCAAAAAAGGACCGTGTCAATTCTTTATGCAGATCTGCTGCGTTTCTGCACCCATTTCATAATAGAAATCTGCAGGAGTTAAAAAAAAAAAAGGAAGAAATCTGCACAAAAATCTGCAACGTGTGCAAAGACCAAAAAAAGGCGCAGATTCTGACCTGTGTTTTCTGCCAAGAAATGCAGAATCTGCACAGAAAATTCCACAGTCAAATCTGCAACGTGTGCACATAGCAAAAATTGCATTTGAAAGGTTTAGGCTAACCCAATCTCAAAAAAACTACATGATGGAAGGGAGGAAACAGAAGTACTGTGCTGGAATTACTGAGAAGTGCATTATTGACATGTGTCTGTTACAACATGTGACTCAAGTTCTGCAAATTATCTTGAAAAAAATATAAATAGTGAAGTCATTTAGTAGGAACTAAAATATAAAGTTATTTTAGAACAAGCATAACTAAAAAGCAGAGGTAATGTATTGTACAATTGTGGCCAATAGTTGAAACTTAAACAAATTTGGGTTTTCACAAAGTTTGCTGCTTCAGTGATTTTAGATCTTCTAGTCAGATGTTTCTATGGAAGGTTACTGAAGTACAATTTCATATGTTTTTACACTTTTATTAACAAATACACCAAGTTTCTGAAAGACTCAATATTTACAATGTTGACCCCCCCTCCCCAGAGACTTCTTCGATTCGCTCTGGCATACTGGATATCAAAGCAATGATGACAGCACGTTCCCTTGGAGGTAACCATTTCAAGCACCAGTCTCCTTCTGAAGCAACTAGTCTGCTCTCATCACTCAGCCATGCTGATTAAATTATATCAGCTGCCTTGTCCTTGGTAACACTTACACCTGAGGAATGAGAATGTCACTGAAATGATGTAAGCAGATCATTTTGTGGCAGAGCTGAAAAGTCAGTGGAAATTAGGTTTTGTTATTAAGTAAAGTTTTTATAGCCAAGAATGCAAAGCAAAACATGTGGACCTATCTGTAATGAAAGATAAGAGCAATGAAAGTTGTCTACAAAGTCTTTTAGAGGGCTGCTTCTTGAAATTACTAGGCCACAGCAACATCTTAGTGGCCATGTAATCGTAAGAGGCGCTCAAGGTGTTGGCATTCAAGTGAAGTTCACACTGCCCTGATGCAGCTGCCTCGTAGTACCAACTGAACAGTTCCAGGAGCCCCGACATTGGGAACAGCTGATCAGCACAGTGTGCTGGGTGTGGCAGTCCACCGATCAGACATTGATGACCTTTCCTAAGGATAGACCATCAATGTTAATGTCCCAGACAACCCCTATAATTATACAGCATTAAGGGATCAAGTGTCTTATTTCCACAGAGAAGAATGAATTGTGAAAAAGCAAGTGTCTGAAAGAAAATGCAAATTTAGAGTTCATGTGGATGCAAGACCGCAGTCAAGGTGATTTTCTGGATTTGTTTTCTCATTTTGACTCACAGTTGTGGTCTACTTATGATATCAATTACAGGCCGTACATCTTGCACAATTGGTGGCTGACCAAATACTTTTTTTCCCCACTGTACACGTTGTGAGGGGTTGACACTCAGCTGCTGCACAAGGTAAACACAGGATTGGTTTTGGTAGTAGATCACCTGTTGGTTTTCTTATGGACAGCATAAAACCTTAGCAGGGTTCAGCAAAATATACAGAGGCGTTCTGGCGTAACGGTAAAACAAAACAAAGATTCAGTCCAACAGTCCTTTCCCTCCAGGTTTCACCCGCCGGTAGAACGCACCATCTTTAGCTCCCCCTGGAGCCATGTGGGAGTTCCTACTCTCCCAAAGCACAACAACCCACTGACTCATGTCCAGGTATTTAACATAAACCATGTGATAATCACATGACCATGACATCATCCCAGGTCCTGCCAGTACACCTGCCGGTGTCGGCTCTGCAGGTGGAGATATAGTGGGCATCCTCCCACCCATGTTATAGATGCCCACATAAAGCCAGCCCATGTATGCAACTTTAAATTAACCCCCTCAACACGTAGTGTGCTGGAGGAAAAATATCCTGGTTTCACATCACTGATGCCAATATGAGTAGTGACATATCTCCCCTCATAACGTGCTAGTGACCCTGTCACAACGTACATATATGAGCTTGTATTGTAACGAATGGTCACTACATTCCCTTTAAGACTGCCTCATTGAATAAATTCTGAATGATGCACTTCGGCTACAATTACTCCACTATCTCACGTCCTCCTCTCAGATTAGAAGCCAATACAATATTGTAGTTTCTCAGCAAGTTCTCTGCCGTTGATGAAGCGTCCCGTTGTCTGCAGCAGCCAAACATTAGTGGAAGGCTGTCAGACAGAGGATGTGTTATTAGCTAGGTGACAACATGACAATACTTGTCCTGTTCGTTCCTCAACACTGTGGGTCATTTCTGCTATCCCAGCCGTGCGTATGGCCCTAGCCCCAGATCCTAGAGTGAGGTCATCATAATTCTGCCAGCAAGATCAGCAGACTACATTAATATAAGTAGTCAGCGGAGGCAGTGTATGTATATACCACAGTAACTGAAATGTAGCAGGACTGAATGGTCTGATCCTTTACAATATAGTATCTAGGAAGTCAGTCGTCCGTTTTCCTATAAGGCAGGATATAATATACATTTCAGGACACAGATTTAAGACCAAATATGAAAAAATCTGTATGTTTGTTTATTATGCTTGGTCATAACAGCGCAACATACAGCTGTGTGAAAAAAGGGTTTGCCCCCCTTCATGATTTCCTATTTTGCATGTTTGTCACACTTAGGCCGGCGTCACACTAGCGAGTTTTACGGACGTATGAGCGCATTAAATACATCCGTAAAACACGCATTACACACGGCCCAATTATTCTCTATGCCCCAGCTCCTATCTGCCGTATTTTACTGACCGTTTTACGGCCGTAGAAAAATCGCAGCATGCTGCGTTTGTCACCGTATTTCGCAAAAAAAAAAAAAAAAAATCGCCAATGCAAGTCTATGGGGGCCCGAAAAATACGGATTACACACGGACCAGCAATGTGACTTGCGAGAAATACGCAGCGGTGTTAGCGAGAAAAGCCGGTAATTCAGTGCAGTGTACAGTAAAATCACACTGACAGCTTACAACAGAATAGGTGGAATAAATGTGTACACATAGAATAGATATATATATATATATATATATATATATATATATATATTTCATCCAGCGCTAGATAGCTTAAAAGCCGGTAATTCAATTGCCGGCTTTTGCTATCTCCTTCCTAAACCCGACATGATATGAGACCTGGTTTACATACAGTAAACCATGTCATATCTCCATTTTTTTTTTTGCATATTCCACACTACTAATGTTAGTAGTGTGTATGTGCAAAATTTGGCCGTTCTAGCTATTAAAGGGTTAAATGGCGGAAAAATTGGCGTGGGCTCCCGCGCAATTTTCTCCGCCAGAGTAGTAAAGCCAGTGACTGAGGGCAGATATTAATAGCCTGGAGAGGGTCCACTGTTATTGGCCCCCCCTGGCTAAAAACATCTGCCCCCAGCCACCCCAGAAAAGGCACATCTGTAAGATGCGCCTATTCTGGCACTTGGCCACTCTCTTCCCATTCCCGTGTAGTGGTGGGATATGGGGTAATGAAGGGTTAATGCCACCTTGCTATTGTAAGGGGACATTAAGCCAGATTAATAATGGAGAGGCGTCAATTATGACACCTATCCATTATTAATCCAATTGTATGAAAGAGTTAAAAAAAAAAAAAAAAAAACACAAACCCATTATTAAAAAGTCTTTTAATGAAATAAACACACAGGTTGTTGTAATATTTTATTGTACGCTCAATCCACTGGCTAAAGACCCTTGCTCTGTGACAAAGAAAAAAAACAATAAACCAACAATATACATACCTTCCGAGGATCTGTAACGTCCCACGTTGTAGATCCATCTGAAGGGGTTAATTTTTTTTACAGCCAGGAGCTCTGCTATAATGCAGCTATGCTCTTGGCTGTAAAACCCCAGCGAATGAATGGAAACTAGGTCAATAACCTGTAGTTGCCTTCATTCGCGGTGAGGCGCCCTCTGCTGGATGTCCTTCGAGCATGGGAAAAATTCAGAAAAGTTCCCAGGCTCGAGTTCATATGAGGACAACCAGCAGAGGGCGCCTCACCGCGAATGACGGTAACTACAGGTCATTGACCTAGTTTCCATTCATTCGCTGGGGTTTTACAGCCAGGAGCATAGCTGCATTATTGCATACGGAGGATGCCATGCGCAAAATACGCTGACACACCCTGCCTACGGAGGAGATACGGACCACTATTTTGGGGACTTTGCAGCGTATTACGGCCGTAAATTACGGACCGTATTTTTATACGCCGAGTGTGAGGCCGGCCTTAAATGCTTCAGATCCCAAATCAAATTTAGACAAAGATAACACAAGTAAACACCAAATTCAGTTTATAAATTAAAGTCTTTATTATTAAGAGAAAAAGAAATCCAAACCTACAGGGTCCTGTGTGGAAAAGATTAAGCCCTTTACTTAACTATTTGGGTCACCAATAACTGGCAATGAGATTTTTTTTTTTTTTTTTTTTACAACACTTGGGAGGAATTTTGGCCCACTCATCTTTTCAAAATTGTTACAATTCAGCCACATTGGAGGGTTTCTGAGCATGAACCGCCTCCTGTAACCCCCAGAGGTATTATCGGTTTCGCATTTTCGCTTTTTGCTCCCCTTCTTCCTAGAGCCATAAGTTTTTTATTTTTCCATCAATATGGCCGTGTGAGGGTTTGTTTTTGAGGGAGGAGTTGTACTTTTGAACGACACCATTGGTTTTACCTTATCTTGTAATAAAAAACGGGAACAAAATTTGCAACTGCGGTGAAATTGCAAAACAAAAAGTATAATCCCACACTTGATTTTTTGTTTGGCTTTTTTGCTAGGTTCAGTAAATGCTAAAACTGACCGGCCATTATGATTCTCCAGGTCATTACGAGTTCATAGACAGCAAACAAGTCTAGGTTCTTTTTTTATCTAAGTGGTGGAAATGAAAATTGCGCCATTTTCCGATACCCGTAGCGTCTCCATTTTTCATGAAGTCTGGTTGGTTGCTTGCCGAGCTGAAATTTTAATGATACCGTTTTGGTGCAGATACGATCTTTTGATAGCCCGTTTTTGCATTTTGACTTTTTTTTCCCTCGCTACGGTGTTTAGCGATCAGGTTAATCCTTTTTTTTTTTTTTTTGATAGATTATAATAAATAATAATAATAATAATTTTATTTATATAGCGCCAACATATTCCGCAGCGCTTTACAAATTATAGAGGGGACTTGTACAGACAATAGACATTACAGCATAACAGATTAGATTGGGCGATTCTGAATGTGGTGATACCAAATGTTAGTATTTTTGATTTTTTTATTGTTTGTTTTATTTTGAATGGGGCGAAAGGAAGGTAATTTGAGATATATACATATATAGTTTGTTTTAAAAAAAATCTAAATTTAAAATTATATATATATTATAATATATATATATATATATATATATATATTTTTATATATATATATTTATATATATATATATATATATATTATATTTATATATATATATATATATATATATATATATATATATATATATATATACATACATACATACATACATACATACATACATACATACATACATACATACATACATACATACATACATACATACATACACACACACACACACATACATACATATATATATATATTTAAAAAAACATTTCTTTTTACATTTTGGCATGCTTCAGTAGTCTCCATGGGAGACAAGAAGCTGCCAAAACCCGATCGGCTCTGCTATATAGAGGCAATGATCAGGTCGCCTTGCTATGAGCGCTGACCACTGGGTGACGCTCACAGCAATCTGGCAGTGACAACCATAGAAGTCTAAAGGAAACCTCTGGTTGTCATGCCAATGAACCGGTGACCCGCGATCAGGTGACGGGGTGTTGTGAATTCTGTTGTCAAGCTCCCTCCTGTGGTCATGAATGGTACTTCGGCTGGTTCTGTCCATGGGCTTCCTCTGGTGGTTGTGAGTGGAGCTGCGGCTTCTGAGTTTCCTTCCACAGGTGACGAGGTTAATTCGTTAGCTGGCTGCTTTATTTAACTCCACTTAGATCTTTGCTCCATGCCACCTGTCAATGTTCCAGTATTGGTCTAGTTCTCTCCTGGATCGTTCTTGTGACCTGTCTTCCCAGCAGAAGCTAAGTTCCTGCTTGTTTTTCTCTGGTTTGCTATTTTTCTGTTCAGCTTGCTATTTTGATTTTTGTCTTGCTTGCTGGAAGCTCTGGGACGCAGAGGGAGCGCCTCCGCACCGTGAGTCGGTGCGGAGGGTCTTTTTGCGCCCTCTGCGTGGTCTTTTTGTAGTTTTTTGTGCTGACCGCAAAGTTACCTTTCCTATCCTCTGTCTGTTCAGTAAGTCGGGCCTCACTTTGCTAAATCCATTTCATCTCTGTGTTTGTAATTTTCATCTTTACTCACAGTCATATGTGGGGGGGCTGCCTTTTCCTTTGGGGAATTTCTCTGAGGCAAGGTGGGCTTTATTTTTCTATCTCTAGGGCTAGCTAGTTTCTTAGGCTGTGTCGAGTTGCATAGGGAGCGTTAGGAGCAATCCACAGCTATTTCTAGTGTGTGTGATAGGATTAGGGATTGCGGTCAGCAGAGTTCCCACGTCTCAGAGCTCGTCCTATATTATTAGTAACTATCAGGTCATTCCGTGTGCTCTTAACCACCAGGTCCATTATTGTCCTTACCACCAGGTCATAACAGTACAGGTGGCCCAAAGTATTAATGCATCTCAATAGAGGAATAAGAGAAGTTCTGAGACCATTTTTTTTTCTTTGCAGTGTGTTTTGTCTCTCTTTTCCCCTTTACCTCTGGATGGTTCAGGATACAGGTGTAGATATGGACATTCAAGGTCTGTCCTCTTGTATGGATAATCTCACTGCAAGGGTACAAAACATTCAAGATTTTGTGGTTCAGAATCCGATGTTAGAGCCTAGGATTCCAATTCCTGATTTGTTTTTTGGGGATAGATCTAAGTTTCTGAATTTCAAAAATAATTGTAAATTGTTTCTTGCTTTGAAACCTCGCTCCTCAGGTGACCCTGTTCAACAAGTGAAAATCATTATTTCTTTGTTACGTGGCGACCCTCAAGACTGGGCATTTTCCCTCGCGCCAGGAGATCCGGCATTGCGTGATGTTGATGCGTTTTTTCTGGCGCTCGGATTGCTTTATGATTAACCTAATTCAGTGGATCAGGCAGAGAAAATCTTGCTGGCTCTGTGTCAGGGTCAGGATGAGGTAGAAATATATTGTCAGAAGTTTAGGAAGTGGTCTGTACTCACTCAGTGGAATGAATGTGCCCTGGCAGCAATTTTCAGAAAGGGTCTCTCTGAAGCCCTTAAGGATGTCATGGTGGGATTTCCCATGCCTGCTGGTCTGAATGAGTCTATGTCTTTGGCCATTCAGATCGATCGACGCTTGCGTGAGCGTAAAGCTGTGCACCATTTGGCGGTATTATCTGAGCATAGACCTGAGCCTATGCAATGTGATAGGACTTTGACCAGAGCTGAACGGCAAGAACACAGACGTCGGAATGGGCTGTGTTTTTACTGTGGTGATTCCACTCATGCTATCTCCGATTGTCCTAAGCGGTTCACTAGGTCTGCCACCATTGGTACGGTACAGTCGAAATTTATTTTGTCCGTTACTCTGATTTGCTCTTTGTCATCCTATTCTGTTACGGCATTTGTGGATTCAGGCGCTGCCCTGAATTTGATGGACTTGGAGTTTGCTAGGCACTGTGGTTTTTTCTTGGAGCCCTTGCAGTATCCTATTCCATTGAGAGAAATTGATGCTACGCCTTTGGCCAAGAATAAGCCTCAGTACTGGACCCAATTGACCATGTGCATGGCTCCTGCACATCAGGAGGATATTCGCTTTTTGGTGTTGCATAATCTGCATGATGTGGTCGTTTTGGGGTTGCCATGGCTACAGGTTCATAATCCAGTATTGGATTGGAAATCTATGTCTGTGTCCAGCTGGGGTTGTCAGGGTGTACATGGTGATGTTCCATTTTTGTCCATTTTGTCATCCACCCCTTCTGAAGTCCCGGAGTTTTTGTCGGATTACCGGGATGTATTTGATGAGCCCAAATCCAGTGCCCTACCTCCTCATAGGGATTGCGATTGTGCTATCAATTTGATTCCTGGTAGTAAGTTTCCTAAGGGCCGACTGTTCAATTTATCTGTGCCAGAGCACGCCGCTATGCGGAGTTATGTAAAGGAATCCTTGGAGAAGGGTCATATTCGTCCGTCGTCGTCACCATTGGGAGCAGGGTTCTTTTTTGTGGCCAAGAAGGATGGTTCTTTGAGACCTTGTATTGATTACCGCCTTCTTAATAAGATCACAGTCAAATTTCAGTACCCTTTGCCACTGCTGTCTGATTTGTTTGCTCGGATTAAGGGGGCTAGTTGGTTCACCAAGATAGATCTTCGTGGTGCGTATAATCTTGTGCGTATTAAACAGGGCGATGAATGGAAAACAGCATTTAATACGCCAGAGGGCCATTTTGAGTACCTGGTTATGCCATTCGGGCTTTCCAATGCTCCATCAGTATTTCAGTCCATTATGCATGACATCTTCCGAGAGTACCTGGATAAATTCCTGATTGTATATTTGGATGATATTTTGGTCTTCTCGGATGATTGGGAGTCTTACGTGAAGCAGGTCAGAATGGTGTTCCAGGTCCTTCGTGCGAATTCTTTGTTTGTGAAGGGGTCAAAGTGTCTTTTTGGAGTTCAGAAGGTTTCATTTTTGGGTTTCATTTTTTCCCCTTCTACTATCGAGATGGACCCTGTTAAAGTCCAGGCCATTTATGATTGGACTTAGCCGACATCTGAAGAGTCTGCAAAAGTTCCTGGGCTTTGCTATTTTTTATCGTCGCTTCATCAGTAATTTTTCTAGTGTTGCTAAACCGTTGACTGATTTGACCAAGAAGGGTGCTGATGTGGTCAATTGGTCTTCTGCGGCTGTGGAAGCTTTTCAGGAGTTGAAGCGTCATTTTTCTTCTGCCCCTGTGTTGTGCCAGCCGGATGTTTCGCTTCCGTTTCAGGTCGAGGTTGATGCTTCTGAGATTGGAGCAGGGGCTGTTTTGTCGCAAAGAAGTTCTGATGGCTCGGTGATGAAACCATGTGCCTTCTTTTCTAGAAAGTTTTCGCCTGCTGAGCGCAATTATGATGTTGGCAATCGAGAGTTGTTGGACATGAAGTGGGCATTCGAGGAGTGGCGTCATTGGCTTGAAGGAGCCAAGCATCGCGTGGTGGTTTTGACGGATCACAAGAATTTGACTTATCTCGAGTCTGCCAAACAGTTAAATCCTAGACAGGCTCGTTGGTCGCTATTTTTCTCCCGTTTTGATTTTGTGGTTTCGTACCTTCCAGGCTCTAAGAATGTGATGGCTGATGCCCTGTTAAGGAGTTTTGTGCCCGACTCTCCGGGTGTTCCTGAGCCGGCGGGTATTCTCAAAGAGGGAGTAATTTTGTCTGCCATCTCCCCTGATTTGCGGCGGGTGCTGCAAATATTTCAGGCTAATAGACCTGACCGTTGCCCAGCGGAGAAACGGTTTGTCCCTGATAAATGGACTACTAGAGTTATCTCTGAGGTTCATTGTTCGGTGTTGGCTGGTCATCCTGGAATCTTTGGTACCAGAGATTTGGTGGCTAGATCCTTTTGGTGGCAGTCTTTGTCGCGGGATGTGCGTTCTTTTGTGCAGTCCTGTGGGACTTGTGCTCGGGCTAAGCCCTGCTGTTCTCGTGCCAGTGGGTTGCTTTTGCCCTTGCCGGTCCCGAAGAGGCCCTGGACGCATATCTCTATGGATTTTATTTCGGATCTCCCTGTCTCTCAAAAGATGTCGGTCATTTGGGTGGTTTGTGATCGCTTCTCTAAGATGGTCCATTTGGTACCCTTGTCTAAATTGCCTTCCTCCTCTGATTTGGTGCCATTGTTTTTCCAGCATGTGCTTCGTTTACATGGCATTCCGGAGAACATCGTTTCGGACAGAGGTTCCCAGTTTGTTTCGAGGTTTTGGCGAGCCTTTTGTGCTAGGATGGGCATTGATTTGTCGTTTTCCTCGGCTTTCCATCCTCAGACAAATGGCCAAACCGAACGAACTAATCAGACTTTGGAAACATATCTGAGATGCTTTGCTTCTGCTGATCAGGATGATTGGGTGTCCTTTTTGCCTTTGGCTGAGTTCGCCCTTAATAATCGGGCCAGCTCGGCTGCTTTGGTTTCGCCGTTTTTCTGCAATTCTGGTTTCCATCCTCGTTTCTCTTCAGGGCAGGTTGAGTCTTCGGACTGTCCTGGTGTAGATACTGTGGTGGATAGGTTGCAGCAGATTTGGACTCCTGTGGTGGACAATTTGACATTGTCCCAGGAGAAGGCTCAACGTTTCGCTAACCGCCGGCGCTGTGTGGGTCCCCGACTTCGTGTTGGGGATTTGGTTTGGTTGTCTTCTCGTTATGTTCCTATGAAGGTTTCCTCTCCTAAGTTTAAGCCTCGTTTCATTGGTCCGTATAAGATTTCTGAGGTTCTCAATCCTGTGTCGTTTCGTTTGACCCTTCCAGCTTCTTTTGCCATCCATAATGTATTCCATAGGTCATTGTTGCGGAGATACATGGCGCCTGTGGTTCCATCCGTTGATCCTCCTGCCCCGGTGTTGGTTGAGGGGGAGTTGGATTATGTGGTGGAGAAGATTTTGGATTCTCGTATTTCGAGACGGAAACTCCAGTACCTGGTCAAGTGGAAGGGTTATGGTCAGGAAGATAATTCCTGGGTCTTTGCCTCCGATGTTCATGCTGCCGATCTGGTTCGTGCCTTTCATTTGGCTCGTCCTGGTCGGCCTGGGGGCTCTGGTGAGGGTTCGGTGACCCCTCCTCAAGGGGTGGTACTGTTGTGAATTCTGTTGTCAAGCTCCCTCCTGTGGTCATGAATGGTACTTCGGCTGGTTCTGTCCATGGGCTTCCTCTGGTGGTTGTGAGTGGAGCTGCGGCTTCTGAGTTTCCTTCCACAGGTGACGAGGTTAATTCGTTAGCTGGCTGCTCTACTAAACTCCACTTAGATCTTTGCTCCATGCCACCTGTCAATGTTCCAGTATTGGTCTAGTTCTCTCCTGGATCGTTCTTGTGACCTGTCTTCCCAGCAGAAGCTAAGTTCCTGCTTGTTTTTCTCTGGTTTGCTATTTCTGTCCAGCTTGCTATTTTGATTTTTGTCTTGCTTGCTGGAAGCTCTGGGACGCAGAGGGAGCGCCTCCGCACCGTGAGTCGGTGCGGAGGGTCTTTTTGCGCCTTCTGCGTGGTCTTTTTGTAGTTTTTTGTGCTGACCGCAAAGTTACCTTTCCTATCCTCTGTCTGTTCAGTAAGTCAGGCCTCACTTTGCTAAATCCATTTCATCTCTGTGTTTGTAATTTTCATCTTTACTCACAGTCATTATATGTGGGGGGGCTGCCTTTTCCTTTGGGGAATTTCTCTGAGGCAAGGTAGGCTTTATTTTTCTATCTCTAGGGCTAGCTAGTTTCTTAGGCTGTGTCGAGTTGCATAGGGAGCGTTAGGAGCAATCCACGGCTATTTCTAGTGTGTGTGATAGGATTAGGGATTGCGGTCAGCAGAGTTCCCACGTCTCAGAGCTCGTCCTATATTATTAGTAACTATCAGCTCATTCCGTGTGCTCTTAACCACCAGGTCCATTATTGTCCTTACCACCAGGTCATAACAACGGGGTCAACGGAGGGCGGATTTTGGGCCTGATGGCCGGGAGCATGAGTTAAATGCCACTGTAAGTGTTTGACAGCGGCATTTAATGCATTAATAGCCACTGGTGGATCGCGATTCTACCTGCGGCTATTCTGGGCACATGTCAGCTGTTCAAAACTTAAGGTGAGGACTTTGACTAATCCACTCCAAAGTCTTCATTTTGATTTTCTTAAGTCATTTAGAGGAACTTGCTGGTGAGCTTTGGATCATGGTCCTGCTGCATAATCTAAGTGCACTTCAGATTGAGGTCACAAACAGATGGCTGGACATTGTCCTTCAGGATTAATTTGTTAGACAGCAGAATCCATGGTTCCATTTACTAGAGCAAGTCTTCCAGGTCCTGAAGCAGCAAAACAGCCCCAGACCATCACACTACCACCATCCTATTTTACTGTTGGTATGATGGTCCTTTTCTCAAACGCTGTGTTGCTTCTACTCCAGAATTAATAGGATATACACCTTCCAAAAAGTTCAACTTTTGTCTATTCAGTCCACAGAGTATTCTCCCAAAAGTTTGGGGATCATAAACAGTTTTTCTGGCAAAACTGAGACAAGCCTTTAAGTTCTTCTTGCTCAGTAGCGGTTTTCCTCTCGGAATTCTGCCATGTAGGCCATTTTTGCCCAGTCTCTCTTTCTTATGGTGGAGTCATGAACACGGACCTTAACTAAGGTAAGTGAGGCCTCCAGTTCTTTGGATGGATTTTTCGGGAATGGTGCCATAGAAAGAAGATTAAAATGTTAATCCATCAACACCTTTATAGGTGCTGCATTCTCATATATGTCGTTTGAAGGGAGGGTTTGATTTTACTGACAGATTGCCTTCCAAAAATATCAACAGAGCAGAAATAATGAAGGTGTGCCTCGTATACAGAGCAATTATTATTACAATGGTAATATTGATCCACCAATGGAAGTTACAGCAAATACGGTTAAAAATGTAGGAAATTAATTAAAAAAAAAAAAAATTATAGAGCCTATCGTGTCCTTCAAAAACAGAATTGATAGAATAACATATTTCTTTGCTGTCCCTCGATTCATAAGCAGTTTTTCTCTCCCCTGCTTTTCAGCCCTCCAGTAGGCACCTTTAGTTTTGCTGTCCGAAATGCAATCACTGTGAAAAGCACCAGAGTATCTGATATTTCCTCAATATATACTGAATAGCATACAGAAGAAACCTGTGTTGAAGGAAATGATTACCTAGTTATATTGTACCCAAACCAACCAACCCAGCAGGCACCAACAAGGTGCTTGCACATATGAAATGGTTGTAGATTGGCTGGGGAATTAACTAGCTTTGTGTCATTACTGAATGTACTGCAGCCCAAAGTTGAACAAGTAATTCTCCTGGTGGCTACTAGACAGCCAACAATCCATAAGCAGTCTCAAGTGACACCCCCGATTTTTCTTTTTAACCCCTTAACGACCGCCAATACGCCTTTTAACGGCGGTAGTTAAAGGTACTTAAACCACAGCAACGTTAATTAACGGCGCTGTGGAAAAAGTGTATAGCGCCCCCCCAGAGTTGGATTTTCTCCGTGGTCTCAGCTGCCGGGGGTAGCCGGAACCCCAGAGAACATGATTCGGGTCAGATTTTACCGACCCCCGGGTTGTGATCGCCGTTATTAACCGTATAACGGTGACCACATTAAAAAACAGCACAATTTGCATTTAACCCCTTAAGCCCCGAGGGTGGTTTGCACGTTAATGACCGGGCCAATTTTTTCAATTCTGACCACTGTCCCTTTATGAGGTTATAACTCTGGAACGCTTCAACGGATCCCAGTGAATCTGACATTGTTTTCTCGTGACATATTGTACTTCATGACAATGGTAAAAATTCTTTGATAGTACCTGCGTTTATTTGTGAAAAATACGGAAATTTGGCGAAAATTATGAAAATTTCGCAATTTTCCAATTTTGAATTTTTATGCAATTAAATCACAGAGATATGTCACACAAAATACTTAATAAGTAACATTTCCCACATGTCTACTTTACATCAGCACAATTTTGGAACCAAAATTTTTTTTTGTTAGGGAGTTATAAGGGTTAAAAGTTGACCAGCAATTTCTCATTTTTACAACACCATTTTTTTTTAGGGACCACATCTCATTTGATGTCATTTTGAGGGGTCTATATGATAGAAAATACCCAAGTGTGACACCATTCTAAAAACTGCACCCCTCAAGGTGCTCAAAACCACATTCAAGAAGTTTATTAACCCTTCAGGGGTTTCACAGGAATTTTTGGAATGTTTAAATAAAAATGAATATTTAACTTTTTTTCACACAAATTTATTTCAGCTCCAATTTGTTTTATTTTACCAAGGGTAACAGGATAAAATGGATGCCAAACATTGTTGTACAATCTGTACTGAGTACGCTGATACCCCATATGTGGGGGTAAACCACTGTTTGGGCGCATGGCAGAGCTCGGAAGGAAAGGAGCGCCATTTGACTTTTAAATGCAAAATTGACAGGAATTGAGATGGGACGCCATGTTGCGTTTGGAGAGCCCCTCATGTGCCTAAACATTGAAACCCCCCACAAGTGACACCATTTTGGAAAGTAGACACCCTAAGGAACTTATCTAGATGTGTGGTGACCACTTTGACCCACCAATTGCTTCACAGAAGTTTATAATGCAGAGCCGTAAAAATAAAAAATCATATTTTTTCACAAAAATGATCTTTTCGCCCCCAATTTTTTATTTTCCCAAGAGTAAGAGAAGAAATTGGACCTCAAAAATTGTTGGCCAATTTGTCCTGAGTACGCTGATACCCCATATATGGGTGTAAACCATTGTTTGGGCGTATGGCAGAGCACGGAAGGGAAGGAGCGCCATTTTACTTTTCAATGCAAAATTGACTGGAATTGAGATGGGATGCCATGTTGCGTTTGGAGAGCCCCTGATGTGCCTAAACATTGAAATCCCCACAAGTGACACCATTTTGGAAAGTAGACCCCCTAAGGAACTTATCTAGAGGTGTGGTGAGCACTTTGACCCAACAAGTGCTCACAGAACTTTATAATGCAGAGCCGTAAAAATAAAAAATCATATTTTTTCACAAAAATAATCTTTTCGCCACCAATTTTTTATTTTCCCAAGGGTAAGAGAAGAAATTGGACCCCAAAAGTTGTTGTGCAATTTGTCCTGAGTACGCCGATACCCCATATGTGGGGGGGAACCACTGTTTGGGCGCTTGGCAGAGCTCGGAAGGGAAGGAGCGCCATTTGGAATGCAGACTTAGATGGATTGGTCTGCAGGCGTCACGTTGCATTTGCAGAGCCCCTGATGTACCCAAACAGTACAAACCCCCCACAAGTGACCCCATATTAGAATCTAGACCTCCCAAGGAACTTATCTAGATGTGTTGTGAGAACTTTGAACCCCTAAGTGTTTCACTACAGTTTATAACGCAGAGCCGTGAAAATAAAAATTCTTTTTTTTTTTTTCACAAAAATGATTTTTTAGCCCCCAGCTTTGTATTTTTACAAGGGTAACAGAATAAATTGGACCCCAAAAGTTGTTGTTCAATTTGTCCTGAGTACGCTGATACCCCATATGTGGGGGGGGAACCACTGTTTGGGCGCTTGGCAGAGCTCGGAAGGGAAGGAGCGCCATTTGGAATGCAGACTTAGATGGATTGGTCTGCAGGCGTCACGTTGCATTTGCAGAGTCCCTGATGTACCCAAACAGTACAAACCCCCCACAAGTGACCCCATATTAGAATCTAGACCTCCCAAGGAACTTATCTAGATGTGTTGTGAGAACTTTCAACCCCCAAGTGTTTCACTACAGTTTACAACGCAGAGCCGTGAAAATAAAAAATCCTTTTTTTTCCCCACAAAAATGATTTTTAGCCCCCCAAATTTTTATTTTCCCAAGGATAACAAGAGAACTTGGACCCGAAAAGTTGTTGTCCAATTTGTCTCGAGTACTATGATACCCCATATGTTGGGATAAACCCCTGTTTGGGCGCACGGGAGAGCTCGGAAGTGAAGGAGCACGGTTTTACTTTTTCAATGCAGAATTGGCTGGAATTGAGATCGGACGCCATGTCGCGTTTGGAGAGCCCCTGATGTGTCTAAACAGTGGAAACCCCCCAATTATAAATGAAACCCTAATCCAAACACACCCCTAACCCTAATCCCAACTGCAACCCTAACCACACACCTAACCCTGACACACCCCTAATTCTAATCCCAACCGTAAATGTAATCCAAACCCTAACCCTAGCCCTAACCCTAGCCCTAACCCTAACCCTAATGGGAAAATGGAAATAAATACATTTTTTTTAATTTTATTATTTTTCCCTAAGGCTAGGTTCACATTGCGTTAGCGAAATCCGTTTAGCACTAGCGGATTGCGCTAACGTAATGTCTTTTTAGGTGTCGTGTTTAGTGGTCGCGTTAACGTCCCCGGTCTGGAAGATCGGGGATCGGACCTCGGGCGCGCCGCGGACGCTGCAAGCAGCGTCTGAGGCGCGCCACAAAAGAATGGCACCTTGCTAGCGCGAGCCAAAAATGGCACGCTCTAGCGATGCGCTACACCCGAAAATCACATTGCTGTCAATGGTTGTGCTAACGGACCCGTTGCACGGCGTTAATTGTGACATTTTCGCCGTGCAACGCTGTCCGTTAGCGTTAACCCATTAACGCAATGTGAACCTAGCCTAACTAAGGGGGTGATGAAGGGGGGTTTGATTTACTTTTATAGCGTTTTTTATATCGGATTTTTATGATTGGCAGCCGTCACACACTAAAAGACGCTTTTTATAGCAAAAAAGTTTTTGCGTCTCCACATTTTGAGACCTATAATTTTTCCATATTTTGGTCCACAGAGTCATGTGAGGTCTTGTTTTTTGCGGGACGAGTTGACGTTTTTATCGGTTACATTTTCGGACATGTGACAGTTTTTGATCGCTTTTTATTCCGATTTTTTGTGAGGCAGAATGACCAAAAACCAGCTATTCATGAATTTCTTTTGGGGGAGGCGTTTATACCGTTCCGCGTTTGGTAAAATTGATAAAGCAGTTTTATTCTTCGGGTCAGTACGATTACAGCGATACCTCATTTATATCATTTTTTTTATGTTTTGGCGCTTTTATACGATAAAAGCTATTTTATAGAAAAAATAATTATTTTGGCATCGCTTTATTCTGCGGACTATAACTTTTTTATTTTTTTGGTTATGATGCTATATGGCGGCTCGTTTTTTGCGGGACAAGATGACGTTTTCAGAGGTACCATGGTTATTTATATCCGTCTTTTTGATCGCGTGTTATTCCACTTTTTGTTCAGCGTTATGATAATAAAGCGTTGTTTTTTGGCTCGTTTTTTTTTTTCTTACGGTGTTCACTGAAGGGGTTAACTAGTGAGCCAGTTTTATAGGTCGGGTCGTTACGGACGCGGCGATACTAAATATGTGTACTTTTATTGTTTTTTTTTTTATGTAAAGAAATGTATTTATGGGAATAATATATATATTTTTTCTGCTTTATTTAGGAATTTTTTTTTTTTTATTTTTTTTTTTACAAGTGTGGAAATTTTTTTTTTTACTTTTTCACTTTGTCCCAGGGGGGGGACAATACAGATCACCGATCTGACAGTGTGCACAGCACTCTGTTAGATCGGTGATCTGACATACAGCCGGGCAGGATTAGAGCTGCAGCTGCAGCCTGATCCTGACCCGGAAGTGCTCCCTGCAGGATCTGGATGCAGCCCGGCGGCCATTTTGGATCCGGGGACTGCAGGGAGAAGACGCTCGGTACACGGTGAGTACATCACCGTGTACCGATCGTCTCAGGGAAGCCCGCAGGGAGCCCCCTCCCTGCGCGATGCTTCCCTGCACCGCCGGCACACCGCGATCATCTTTGATCGCGGTGTGCCGGGGGTTAATGTGCCGGGAGCGGTCCGTGACCGCTCCTGGCACATAGTGCCGGATGTCAGCTGCGATAGGCAGCTGACACCCGGCCGCGATCGGCCGCGCTCCCCCCGTGAGCGCGGCCGATCGCATATGACGTACTATCCCGTCCCTGGGAATTAAGTCCCAGGTCACCTGGACGGGATAGTACGTCATATGGGATTAAGGGGTTAATTTCTCTGTCCTCCGATGTGATTGCACATCAGAGGACAGAAATAGGGTCCCCGCTTCCTCTCCCCCCAATACTTACCAGTGTCCCTGGGTCCTCCTGCTTTCCCCCACGGCCGCTGGTGTCTTCTTCCAATAAGAAAATGGTGTGTGCATGCACAGTGTGCCCGTCGAGATCTGCTGGCACCCGACAACAGTAGGAAGATTTTTCCTATTGGTTCATTTTGGTCCCTGTGATAGGGTCTATCACAATGATGAAAATAAAAATAAAAAAGTAAATAAAACCACCCCTTTATCACCCCCTAAGTTAGGGAAAAAATAATAAAATAAAAAATATATATTATTTCCATTTTCCCATTAGGGTTAGAATTGGGCTAAAGCGAGTTGGGCTCAAGTTAGGGTTAGGGTTGGGATTAGGGTTTCGATTAGGATTAGGGTTTGGATTAGGGTTAGGGGTGTGTTGGATTAGGGTTAGGAATGGGATTAGGGTCAGGGGTGTGTTGGGCTTAGGGTAGGAGTTAAAATTGGGGGTTTCTACTGTTTAGGCACATCAGGGGTCTCCAAACACGACATGGCGCCACCACTGATTCCAGCAAATGTTGCGTTCAAAAAGTCAAATGGTGCTTCATCCCTTCTAAGCTCTGCCATGTACCCAAACAGTGGTTTACCCCCACATATGAGGCATCAACGTACTCAGATCAAATTGGACAACAGTTTTTGGGGTCAAATTTCTTCGGCTACCCTTGGGAAAATAAAAAAATGTGGGCTAAAAAATCATTTTTGTGTAAAAAAAAAAAAAATGAATTTTTTTTATGGCTCTACGTTATAAATTTCTGAAGCACTAGGGGGTTCAAAGTGCTCCCCACCCATCTAGGTAAGCATCTTAAGGAGTCTAGTTTCCAAAATGGTGTCACTTGTGGGGGGTTTCCCCTGTTTAGGCACATCAGGGGCTCTCCAAACGCGACATGGTATCCGATCCCAACTCCAGCCAATTCTGCATTGAAAAAGTCAAACGGCACTCTCTCTCTTCCAAGCTCTGCCGGGCTCCCAAACAGTGGTTTACCCCCACATATGGGCTATCGGAGTATTCAGGAGAAATTGCACAACAAAATTTGTGGTTCATTTTCTCTTTTTACACTTGTGAATAAAAAAAAAAAGTGGCTCTGAATTAAAAGGTTTGTTAAAAAAAAAAAAAAAAAAGTTTAATGTTTCCTTCCACATGGCTTCAGTTCCCGTGAAGCACGTAAAGGGTTAATAAACCTCCTGAATGTGGTTTTGAGCACCTTGAGGGGTGCAGTTTTTAGAATTGTGTCACTTTGGGGTATTTTCTGTCATGTACACTCCTCAAAGGTGACTTTTAGGGTATGTGCATACGTATAGAGCTCCTCTGTGGATTTTTCCGCAGCGGATTTGATAAATCCGCAGTGCAAAACTGCTGTGGTTTTTACTGCGGATTTATCGTGTTTTTTATTGCGGCTTCCGATGCGGTTTTACATCTGCAGTTTTCTATTGGAGCAGGTGTAAAAACGCTGCGGATTCCGCACAAAGAATTGACACGCTGCGGAAAATAAAATGCTGCGTTTCCGCACGTTTTTTCCCGCAGCATGGGCACAGCGTTTTTTGTTTCATAGGTTTACATTGTACTGTAAACTCATGGGAAACTGCTGCGGATCAGCAGCAAAATCCGCATCGTGTGCACATACCCTAAATGTGAGATGGTACCTTAAAAAAAAATAATAATTTTTTGGTAAAAATGAGAAATTGCTGGTCAACTTTTAACCCTTATAACTTCCTAACAAAACAAATGTAAAGTAGACGTGTGGAAAATATTATTAACTATTTTGTGTCACATATCTCTCTCATTTAAGGGCATAAAAATTCAAAGTTTGAAAATTGCAAAATTTTAAAAATTTGCAATATATTTCAGGGTTTTTTTTCATAAATAAAACGCAAGCAATGTCGAAGAAATTTTTACCACTGACATGAAGTACAATATGTCACAAATAAACAAGCAGTCTCAGACTCAGAATCAGTGGGATTCGTTGAAGCGTTCCAGAGTTATAACCTCAAAGTGACAGCGGTCAGAATTGTTAACATTGGCCTGGTCATGATTATATATATATATTTTTTTTTTTCTTTAATATAATATATACATTATATATATTAATATATATATATATATATATATATATATATATACACACACATTATATATATTAATATATATACACATTATATATTCAAATATATATATATATATATATATATATATATATATATATATATATATATATATATATATATATATATATATATATATATACACACACACACATACACATTATATATATATATTAATATACATTTTATATATATATTAATATAATATATACATTTTATATATCTCAACAGAGAAAATATCTCCATTTCTTAGGACAAAGTGTGTACAGGGCAAAACTGTAGCATCAGTCAGACTCCTTCCTCAGGCCTGTGAAAAAAGGATCAACACCCCCTGTGCTGTAATCCTCCCTAAGGTTATGTTCACGTTGTGTTTTTGCAGCTTTTTTATGCAAATTTTAAGCTGCGTTTTACATTAGCAGCAAAGTCTATGAGATTTTAGAAGTCTCAGGCACACACTTTGTTTTTTTTTAATCCTGACTGATTTAGAAAACTGCTGTGTTTTTGCAAACCACAGCTTGTCACTTCTTTCAGCGTATTTGCAGCATTTTTTCACCCACAGGAAACAATGGGTAAGTGCAAAAACACAGCAAAAAATGCATAGCCCAAGTGTCCTCTGGAGGTTTATTAGCAGGCAAATGCCCAGTGATATCAACATCATCATCTTCCCATGTAGCATGAATTCCCATCTTTGACGCCTCTTGAATACTCTTCCCTGAAGGTTGCCACCAATATTGGAGAACATGAGCCTGCTGAAGAAATACCCAGCGGTCATTTGTGATAGTAGCTGCTGTATGACACAAGGAACTGTACCAACATGTTGCTCTAACATGTTCAATATTCCTGCATTTATAAATAAATATGCACTAAAAAGTCTCTAGCATTACTAATAAGGTTATGACAGCTCAGGGCCATCAACAATTGTTGGCAGGCTCACTTCACCATTTTATGGTTATTTGATATGTAGATACAAGTTGAGGAATAGTGTGGATTATTGCCATTACACACTAGCAACAAAGAACTCGCTGTCACTGACGAGAATGCAAAGCTGTAACTGGTAGGAATGATAAAAATGCACAAGCCACCAAAATATCTTACAAGGCCGAGTCAGGAGGCAGACGCCAGTAACAACGAGGGTCTTTAGAATATGCTCCAGTCAGTGTCTGCACTGGATTGTGTGGCAGGTATAGTAGCACCAGATATAATACTTGGACGTCATACTCAACATACTATCAGTGTGCTTCAGGCCTCATTCACACCTCAGTATTGTGCATCAGTGTTTGTATGCTACAACCAGAAGGAGAGGAAAGGACAGAGAAAAACCATCATTCAAAGATTCACACCGGTCCTGTTTTGGAGACACTCCTGGTTTTGGCATACAAACACTGATGAAATACTGATCAAAAATACTGATGTGTGAATAAAGCCTTATAGGATATTTACAAATCACTCTACTAAGAGTGGAAGAGAGACCAGACACAGCTCAGAAAAAAAAAAAATCACGGAAACTCTACCAATATTTTCCTTCTAGTTTCTCCACCAGTCATTATACAAGAAGGAAGAGGAAACATCACTGTACATCGAACCGTGATGGCAGCAGACCTGGTATTTTCTGATTTCAGTGTTGTCGGTTGTAACTCCACCGGCAATTTTCAAGCATTCCAGTTATGAGTTCACACAAAGGACAAGCTTCAAAAATAAAATAGTCAAGATGAATGATGGAAAGGATGAAATGGAATATGTACACAAGGCAGAATATCTAAAGATATATTCCGCAATCCATCAATAGTACATGATGCTCCATAACTCACACTGGGATGTAGCCCTTCACATCAACATCTCATCATGGAAGGACTACCGTATGTTAGTAGGGTAATTCGGGCAGTGTTATAAGCATCAATGACACTGATCAGGGTACAAGCATCTTGGGATCCACTGTTCCCTAAAAGGTCTGTCCCATATCACACATTAAAGTACGTTATATTCCACCACTGATTCCCACATCCATCTCAAGAACTGTCCTGAAGTGTGCCAGTATCAGGGTAAAGCTGGCAGCTCATTACATTACATATGAATATCACCGCCCTCCCATCAGTGTCACAGTGCCCTGTGACGTGCTTGCTGGCCCTGGAATCCCACGATTATACTTACCTTCTCCGCACTACTATGGGCATTGGCTTCAGCGTTCTTCTGTGCAGGCAGAACATTTATCAGGCAACCATTTTTCACTTCATTAAAAGCATGCCAGTGAGTATTTATTTTTCCATCACTTTCATATCAGTAGTAGGTCTATCAATCGATCCTGTGATTTTCATAATTCCACAACATTTCCCTCTTGGTGTTTCAATTTCAATGTTGAAGAGTGTGTAAGCAGATTCAGGTTGCAAGTTACCAGAAATCTACCGCAAAATATGCTCTAAAACCACAGTTCAGGAACACAAGTGTCTAGTGCAAATGAACAGTAAGGAAGCAACTCATGGAAACGAAGGTTGAGTATGGATTAGATAGACCAAAGGTGGCTGTCTCTGGGTATCAGATGCACCAACCCCCCCCCCCCCCCCCATGTGAGCAGGTAATTCTAATTAACTAGGCTCTAGCGGGTCTGCAGGTAGATCGAATGTTCTAAGTAGATGTCCACCTTAACAAGAAAAAAGTGCTAATATATGAGGAAGTTCAAATTGCAATATTTCTATGTTAAATTTATAATACCGTAATCCAATTATGGATCATTCAGGATTATATTTGGGTTTGAGGAACCTACTTGTTTCTATAGCTGAAAATGCAATGTTTTTAGGAAGTGGGAAACCACAGAAATGCAAAATTACCCAGAATTATGGATCTACCATAGGATGGAAAAAATATGCTTGAAAACCTAGTGGGAGGAGGTTCCTGTGGGAAAATATGACCTACAGTAGGATAACGTGAGGGGTCTAGAAGACCCTTTATAACATCTCTTCTAGAGAATCGCTGGGTTAGACCCATGGAGAACCACATGCATGGTAAATCTGTCCAAAATTTCTGCACTCCTCTGCCCAACACGTTCACGGATCCAAAATTTGTAAGAAGTTTTTGTGTTTTATTCTATACTGTATTTGCTTGTATGGGTTTTTTTGCAATTTCATCTTCTGTAACCTTTTTGCTTTATGAATGATACTCTGTGTATTAAATATAAAGTGTATTCCTTGCTACTCCAATTGTACACAACCTTGAAGAGGAAGAGCATTGCTTGGTCGTACTACCCCGTGTCATGAACCCCACTATCGCTGCCAACAATTTATCACGAACACCACTCGCTCACAACATGTGCCTTGGCGATCAGTACCAGCATGTGACCACTGATTTTTATGGAGTGGGTCCATTTAAAAAAACTGCCAGAAAAAAAAAAAACGCTTCAAAAACCTTTAACTCTTCCTACTCATTTTCATGGTAAAACCACTTTGCTGTTCATGTTCATAGTTTCAGTCTTTTGAGCTTTTTTCATTTTTTCACTTCAAATTCTGAAAAACTCTTGATGCAGAAAGAAGAAAAAGTACCGTACATGACACTTGTGTGATGTGGCTCCTGATGGAATATGCTCCAAACCAAGAGCTGACCAGATCAAAAGGTTGCAAAAAAGCTTCAGGAAATAAAATAAAAAAAGTTTTCTAAAACCACTTTAAAAAGTGATCTGGGGAATAAAAAAATAAATAAAAAAACGCCCAAAAAGAAGAATTTTCTGAAGCAGTTTTCACTAAAACTTTTTTTTTTTTAGTCTCAAAAAAAAACAAAAACCCCTTAATATGCACATAACCTAAGGCTGCAGATTTTATTTTCCAGATCGTTAATGAATGGTTTTCTATTTGCTGCTCTCCCTCTTTCGATAAAATTTCAATGTCCTGGTTACAACTAATGCGAAAACAAACTGTGGCATTATCAATATCAACTGATTATTCCAGCTCCAGAAATATTGAGCCCTACCTATAGCTGCCTGCACTATTAATCAGTCACCTGATCTGGAAGTTTTACATGGCTGCAATAAAAAAACATTTTCTTGTCAGCATTAGGCTGCCGTCACACTATCCGTATTTGGTCAGTATTTTACATCAGTATTTGGAAGCCAAAACCAGGAGTGGAACAATTAGAGGAAAAGTATAATAGAAACATATGCACCACTTCTGTATTTATCACCCACTCCTGGTTTTGGTTAACAAATACTGATGTAAAATACTGACCAAATACTGATAGTGTGACAGCAGCCTTATTGTTTACTTGGGTAAGAATTCCTCTGCTTGAGCAAAGTCTGACAAGCAGGCTAGGTAATAAAAAGGTAAAAAACACAAATATTGACTTGAGTTGGTACACATGCACAACTTAAACACATGTTCACATTGGCCACAAAACATATAAAACCTACAAGAGAAAAAGTGAGCAAAAACCCTGCTGTAACTAGGTAAATAAAAAGCAAAAAAAAAAAAAAAAGTACATTTACGGTAAATAACAGAGTTTTTAGTAATACTTTTTTTTTGTAATAAAAAAAAATAGCATAAAAGCCATCCCACCTCAACAAGGTATCACACAGAGGTCAACATTGACACATGGTAAGGTTTTAATATTAAACAGTGTAGTACTTTCCTGATCAGAGTAAGGCTAAGTTCACACTTGCGTTTGGCTGGTCTGCGTACTTCCTCCCTTAAGCTCCGCCTACTTCTGCATGCGTCCTGCGTACCCATCTTTAACGTTGGATACGCAGGGACATGCGTTGTATGCGGATGTGTCCACATGCGGCGTTTTGACGTGCCCGCCAACCGCATGGGAAGGCAAGTGTGAACTTAGTCTAAGTTCACATTAGCGTTCGGGGGCTTTGCGGAGGGCTGCGTATGTCCTCTGTTAAGCCCCACCTACTTCTGCATGCGTGTACCTATCTGTAACATTGGGTGCGTCAAAACAACGTACCCAATGTTAAAGATAGGTACAACTCATTAAAAACGCATACATTATGCATTCTGTCATTTAGAATGCATTCTGCATGTTTTGTGCACATGGATGCGTTTTTTTCCACGAAAAAAAACGCATCGCGGTAAAAAAAAATGAGCATGTTCATTATTTTTGCGGATTTTCTGCGTTTTTCCTGCAATTCTATGCATTTGGGAAAAAACGCACAAAAAACGCACGAAAAACGCGTCAAAATCGCGGTAAAAACGCATGCGGATTTCTGGCAGAAATGTCCGGTTTTTGTCAGGAAAATTTCTGCAAGAAATCCTGACGTGTGCACATACCCTAGGATCTTTTGATTATTTAAAAATAACCCGGACTAAAAATCCAGCCACATTAAACCCTCCCAGTAACCTAGTGTTACTGGTACAGCTTACATTACCAACACATATCTACCATGCAGGACCTTACCTTCTGCTTTCCTACTATCTATATTTAATACCTCTTTCTGACCTCGGACGGGATAGTACGTCTGAGGTCAGAACCCCCGCTTTGATGTAGGGCTCCAGCGGTGAGCCCGCATCAAAGCCGGGACATGTCAGCTGTTTTGAACAGCTGACATGTGCCTGCAACAGCGGCGGGTGAAATCGCGATTCACCCGCCGCTATTAACTAGTTAAATGCCGCTGTTAAACGCTGACAGCGGCATTTAACCGGCGCTTCCGGACGGAAATGAGCGCATCGCCGACCCCGTCACATGATTGGGGGTCGGCGATGCGTCAGAATGGTAACCATAGAGGTCCTTGAGACCTCTATGGTTACTGATGCCGCCCTGCTGTGAGCGCCCCCCTGTGGTCAGTGCTCATAGCACACCTGCATTTCTGCTGCATTGCAGCGATCTGATGATCGCTACCATGTAGCAGAGCCGATCGAGTGGTGCCAGCTTCTAGCCTCCCATGGAGGCTATTGACGCATGGCAAAAGTAAAAAAAAAAAATATATATATATATATATATATATATATATATATATATATATATATATATATATATATATATATATAAAAGTTTAAATCACCCCCCTTTCGCCCCATTCAAAATAAATCAATAAAAAAAAAAAAAATCAAACCTACACATCGCGTTTAGAATCGCCCGATCTATCAATAAAAAAATGGATTAACCTGATCGCTAAACGGCGTAGCGAGAAAACAAAATCCGAAACGCCAGAATTACGGTTTTTTTGGTCGCCGCGACATTGCATTAAAATGCAATAACGGGCGATCAAAAGAACATATCTGCACCAAAATGCTATCATTAAAAACACCAGCTCAGCGCGCAAAAAATAATCCCTCAGCCGACCCCAGATCATGAAAAATGGAGACGCTACGGGTATCAGAAAATGGTGCATTTTTTTATTTTTTTTAAGCAAAGTTTGGAATTTTTTTTCACCACTTAGATAAAAGAGAACCTAGACATGTTTGGTGTCTATGAACTCGCAATGACCTGGAGAATAATGGCAGGTCAGTTTTAGCATTTAGTGAACCTAGTAAAAAAAAGCCAATCAAAAAACAAGTGTGGGATTGCACTTTTTTTTTGCAATTTCACAGCACTTGGAATTTTTTTCCCGTTTTCTAGTACAGGACATGCTAAAACCAATGATGTCGTTCAAAAGTACTATTTGTTTCGCAAAAAAATAAGCCCTCACATGGCCATATTGACAGAAAAATAAAAAAAGTTATGGCTCAGGGAAGAAGGGGAGCAAAAAACACGGAAAAACGTAAAATCCCAAGGTCATGAAGGCGTTAATATGTCCAAAATTCCCGTTTTGCGAAAATCCTTTACATTTTTGAGTTGCTCTGAAAAAAAGTTTAGTTTATAGATCGTACATATACATTGCATCAGATCTGTCCCAATTCTTTACTCGGGCAGACGCTCATGGATGACAGACCGTCAAGGTGTCAATCACACTGCAGTCTCCCCCCATTTTCAGTTGTGCACATTGTAAACTATGGGGAAAACACTGAAGATACCAAAGCTTAAAAAGCTATTTTGTTCTTCAAGGACTCATTACATAAGGTACAAAATGTTTTAATGTTCTATTGCTCAACATTTGCTTTAAATCATTGGATAATTTTGGTTTATTTTTTGTTCATCATCACATTTAAGCTCAGTATAGAAAAGGCTAAAACTCTAAAAACCAATAATGATAACGTCAACGGAGAAGCAGCTAGAGCTTATTAAAAAGGGATTTTTACAGCAACCATCCATGTATTCTTGAGGAGCCTCTAAGCAGGTGCCTGGAGATTTCTTTGGAAAGCCGCCAAACACATGACCCGCTTGGCACTCGATGTGCATAGAGCAAATTCACAAGCACTCACACAGTTTGGAAGAAGATAGCAGCATTTTCATACAGATCTTACTAACAGATGTTTGCAATCTTCTACTATGAGGAACTGGAAGAGGAAAGGAGACATTTACACCTACGATGAAGGAGAAGGTCAGAAACTCAACAGGTGAAGTACAGAAATCTGTACCAAACCCAACTGGAAAGGAAAGGCATCTTGTCCTTACTTCCTAAATCATAATCACATTATCATATCTAAACTTGGAAACTATGTAGAACAACCTACAAAATAAATACAGTACCATTATATTATATGCACTCGGATTTCGTCACTGGAAGAGAAGCCGCAAAAAACCCCAAAACAATAGGCATGGTGTTAAGGCGAATCGGATTCGTGTTGGGCAAAATTTTCAAAAAGCAAACACTTAAAATACTACTGATTAATACAAATCCAAATAAAACAAGGAACATGGGTAACTTCACACTTACTCAGAACATTTCTCCATTAAAATGCTGAAAACCTATATATGAAACATGGCGAGTGCTTGGACTGGAAGCCCTTCTCCGACCACCGCTTCTCCCACCCCATAGGAATATATGAAGCAGTTCGGTCAGGCCAGATCTCCCAATCGGAGTACGGTCTGGGCATCATAAATGAAACGAGAAGCCATTAAATACTGGATGTAATCTAGGACATTATTTTGGAAAGATTACCTGAAACATATGTTTCAGTATCATGAACACCATTGCATAAGTACATAGCAGTAATAAATGCTTGAATATTAATGGCTTAAATGGGTTTTCCCATTTTCAGGAATGTTGTACACCCATGTAGTTTTGTTTTTTCCCCCCCCCCTATCTTTTAAAAACATGCACTTTACTCTCCCTCCCCGGGTCCAGCGCGGAGTCTGCAGTCCTAACATCACGTCTGACGCTGCAGCCATTCATCAGGCTCAATGGCTCTGTCCATATAGATGGCACGAGCTGCTGAACTTACTGACTGGCTGCAGCGTTGTCACCATGATGGGACCACTGCAGTAAATACAGACACAGTAGCAGTGGAGACCCTGCTTTGGACTTTGAGGGCGAGTAAACCACATTTCTCATCTTAGGAATGTTGCAATTTTTTTCTATTCTGTCATTTTACAATATTTCCCTAGATGAAATACTTTTTAACTAGAATTTTTTTTTAATCCTACAGGTTTCCTAAAATTGGAGTAAGTCTGCTTGAGATAATGGACAAGAAGGAAGTTTATTTGAGGAACTTTTGGCAATCGCTGGAGGATTTCCTCCTGGATGGTATTATTCTTACGCTAGAAATCTAGCTGAAAGTGTCCTAAACCTCTTACTGTGGGGAAAGGGCCGTGTGTATTGTTTCACTGCCGCAACTTTGATTTTTACATTGGCGTAACAACACGATTGCTTCTTTCGATGTGACATGTTGCTTTACTTAATGTCACAATTTGGGGGTAGAAATATTATTTTACATTTTCTATTTTTTTTCTTTAGGGTGTGCGGCATAAATATCTATATGCTGTATTCATATTTTATGGTTAATTTTGCACAATAAAATCGCTTTTTAAAAATAAAAAAAACTTATCAGAGCTATACGACGGCATTAATAGCAA
Source organism: Ranitomeya imitator (assembly GCF_032444005.1). NCBI lineage: Eukaryota > Metazoa > Chordata > Amphibia > Anura > Dendrobatidae > Ranitomeya > Ranitomeya imitator. Next base: position 1,033,569,727 of record NC_091282.1, on the reverse strand, counting down.
GAAATACCAAGAAATTTCCCCATACCAAGCGATCAGCAGAGAAGACCAAGATATGAGCCAACCTCTCATGCGTCTGAGCGGACTTCTGCAGGAAGACCTCAGATCAAGTTCCAGGGGACCTCGGTGGGGAATAACATTTGCTACAAGATATGATTGGGTACCACAAAATCTGACTGCTTACCGAGCATTTCATGTATTGTATGTGGGTTTGCATGCAGAATGTGAAACCTCTTCCAACCAACGGAAGTTAGCAAGACCTCATACTTTCCACTGGCCCCTCCATTGTCCTCAGTTTCCTGATTTTTGATTCTCGTACATACATTAGGGAGATGTCAGGACTGTGGTGTTACATGTTACATGGCAAATAAAAAATATATATTTGTACTGTGTTAGCCAGTAGAAAGAAAAATACCAAAATTTGAGAGTCCCTTTGTCCATATCATGGGCAACTGAGCCATTAAAGGAACAAGTCTCTTGATGAACCCCTTTATCCAGGGGGAGAACTCATTGGCTAATTTGAAAGGGGATCAGGCTGCAATCATAAAGCTAAAAGGTAACCTTATTTGTGACCATTACGGTAATTATGTGCATTGTTGATCATGGTCATACTTAAGGTCAGGAAGGGATAAGAGACCACGGTCTGTATCTGATACCAGGCTGAATGCTTTGAATATATAGATTATTTGCTTTTAAAGAAAATTATTGAATACACTTGTATTTTAAATTAAAACTTTTTGATGTACCCTGTTTCCTTGGCACATTTTCTCTTTGCTGGCTATATATGTTTCCCTGTGCCATATAGGGACAATAATAAAAAATGTATATGGGTTAGTTGTGATTTACCATATATACCCCAGTATAAGCCGAGATTTTCAGCCCCAAAAAATTGGGCTGAAAGTGCCCCTCTCGGCTTATACTTGAGTCATGGTCGGCGGGTGAGGGGGAGCGACGACTGTCAAATATTCACCTGCTCCCGACGCTCCTGATGCGGTCCCTGCATGTCCCACAGTCTTCGGGCGCGCCAGCTTCTTCCTTTGTTCAGAGGTCACTGGTACCGCTCATTAAATTAATGAATATGGACTCCAGTCCCATAGGGTTGGAGCCGCATATTCAATACTGTAATGAGCGTTACCATGTGACCGCTTGCTGCAGGAAGAAGCTGCCGCGCCTGGAGACCGTGGGACATGCAGGGACCGCGTCAGGAGCGCCGGGAGCAGGTGAGTATTTCATATTCACCTTTCCGGGTTCCACCGACGCTCCTTCCGCGACGGGACGCTGAAGAGCAGCGACGAGAGGCGAGTATGTAATTTTTTTTAGTGCAGCAGCATTATATGTGGCACAATGTTATATGGAGCATCTATGGGGCCATAATGAACTGTATGGAGCATTATATGGAGCATCTATGGGGCCATAAAGAACTGCATGGAGCATTATATGGGGCATCTATGGGGCCATAATGAACTGCATGGAGCATTATATGGGGCTCCTGTTTCAATATGGATATTCAAAAACACAACCTACTGATGTCTCAATTTTACTTTTATTGGGATTGTTTTATTTTTGACATTTACCGGTGGCTGCTGCATTTTCCACCCTAGGCTTATACTCAAGTCAATAAGTTTTCCCAGTTTTTTGTTGCAAAATTAGGAGGGGGGGGAGGGGGTCGGCTTCTACTCGAGTATAGACGGTAGTTGATTATTTATATATATAGGAGCCAGTAAAGAGATCTGCAGAGGGGAGAAGAGGAGGAGAGAGATGAATCAGGCAGCACAGTTAAGGATGGACTTGAGAGGTGCGAGAGTGTTAGCAAGGAGACCACAGAAAAGGATTATACAGTAGCTGAGGTGGGAGATGATGAGGGCATGCACAAGCATCTTAGTAGACTGAGGGTTGAGGAAAGGACGGATTCTGGAAATATTTTTGAGGCAACAAGAGGTGGAAAGAGCTTGGATGTGCGGTTTGAAGGACAGGGCAGAGTCAAGAGTTACTCAGAGGTAGCAGACTTCCGGTACGGGGGAAAGAGTGATGTCATTTATTGTGATAGATAGATGAGGTAAGGAAGATCTGTAAGATGGAGGAAAGATGATGAAAACAGATTTGTCCACATTAAGTTTGAGGAAGCGAGAGGAGAAGAAGGAGGATATGGCTGATAGACACTCCGGGATTCGGGACAGCAGAGAAGTGATGTCTGGATCAGAGAGGTAGATGCGAGTGTCATCAGCATGAAGGTGGTAGGAGGCAGTGGTCCACTGTATCAAAAGCAGAGGACAAGTCTAGAAGGAGGAGTATAGAGTATTGTCTTTTAGCATTGGCTGTAAGTAGGTCATTAGTAATTTTGGTCAGGGCAGTCTCAGTGCAACGCTGTGGACGGAAACCAGATTGTAGATTGTCATAGAGCAAGTTAGAGGAGAGGTGGGAGGAAAGTTCAGCGTGGACGTGCTGCTCCAGGAGTTTGGACGCGTATGGAAGCAGCAATATTGGGCGATAGCTGGACATAGCGGTTGGGTCGAGGGTTGGCTTTTTAAGGATAGGCGTGATTGTGGCATGTTTGACAGCAGAAGGGAAGGTACCTAAAGTTAATGATAGATGGAAGAGATGGGTTAGGGATGAGATAAATGTGGTGGTGAGGTTGGGGAGGAGGTGGGATGGGATTAAGTCTAGTGCATAAGTGGTGAGGTGTAATTTGGAGAGGAGACAATTAAGCTCCCCTTCAGAGATGTTGGAGAGGGAGGTTATGGGGAAGGGCATTGATCTGGTATACAAAGGGGTTATGGTGGTTGAACAATAAAGACTTGCCTTGTTTGGTCGACCTTATTTTTGAAGTGCGTGGCAAAGTCCTCAGCAGAGATGAGGGAGGTTGGAAGGGGCAGTGGGGGGCGGAGGAGGGAGTTAAAGGTTTTGAATAACTGTTTGGGGTTGTAGGATAGGGAAGATACGAGAGTTGTTAAGTAGGCCTGTTTAGCAGAGGTGATGGCAGATTTGAAAGCGAGTGTTGCTTGCTTGAGTGCAGTAAAATCATCTTGGACACTTACCAGAGGTTTAGGGATGTTATTGTGTCGTCAGGGTTGTCTACTGATACGTCACACACTGCCATGAACAGGAGGGACGACCGCATCAATAGCTGATGCAAGAGTGGCACTGTAAAAAGCAGTGGCACTGTGTCGTGGAGTGATGATATGGATGTCAGTGGTAGAGTAAAGTCAGTGTGTGGGTGTCTAGGTATGCAAGGTTTCTGCGGGGGTACGCATGTTGCTGGACATGGGTGACAGGTGAGGAGGACAGGGATAAGAAAGCGAGTAGATGGTGATCAGATAGTGGGAGGTTGTTTAGTCAGATAGAGAGCAGAGACGGGTGAAGATCAGGTCTAGTGCATGTCCATCTCTGTGTGGGTAGCTGAGGAGGACCACTGAGTAAGTTCAAAAGATGAAGTAAGAGACAGGAGTTTGGAGGCTGTTGATTGAAGGGTATCAGTGGGGATGCTGAAGTCACCCATGATGATAGTGGGAATGTCCGTGGAAAGAAAGTGAAGAAACCAGGTAGAGAATTGGTCAGTAAAGGCAGTGGCTGGGCCCAGAGGTCGGTATATGACGGCCACTTGGAGGTTGGAGGGAGAGTAGATGTGGACAGAGTGGACTTCAAAAGAGGGGAGGATGAGGGAGGGTAGAGGTGGGATTGGGTTAAAGGTGCAGTTAGTAAAAAGGAGAAGACCCACCGGCGCCTGAATGCAGGAGGGGATTTTTTTATATATCATATTAATTATGGTAATAGGAGGCAGGTTTCTGACCTGTCAGAAGCCATACTGATGAATACCTAATCAGAGCACAACATGAAGACCCCCCCCCCCCCCACAGCCCCAACCCGGAGCACGAGCATATCATTAACTCAAAACTGAAGATAAAAAAAAAATTTATACAACAACCAGAAAACAGATTTCATCACCCAGGTATCATTTTAATCAGTAAAATGGCGCTGGCCTGACACTGTGTGTAGGTTACTGTGCACAATCTTGTTCTGACAGGTTCCCTTTAAAAGCTCAGTATGTATTAATTCCTCAAAAAGAATTTTTGTGAAGGAAAAAATATAATTGCAGGGGAATATATAACAGCATTAGAGTTGCATTTAGTTGACAAAAGGACAAACTGGAGTTACTAGTAGTGCAAGAACTCAGAACAAAGGGGTCTTCCTGCTATAAGTACAGAAGTGTCAATCCAGGCACCCCACCCTGGTGACTCTTTGCTTAAAAGAGTTAGGAAATGATCATAATCAAGCTGAATATTTCCTATGTACTGTAGCTAGAGACACAGAACATTTGAAATGCAAGGCCCTGACCCCTAAATTAGCTCACCATGCAGGCACAAACAATAATTTTTATATAGTCCAATATAGGCATACAAAAGATGGGTGACAACATAGTAACGTGTGCATATGTGGGGATCAGCGTTTGCTAATTGTGATCCATAATTAATTTCTCCTCCCCTAAAAGAAACAGGATATCTTTGTAGACGGAAACGTTTAGATATTGGTTATTTCCCCTTTTTATATATTTTCTGGTTTCTTGTAAGCACTGTATTTTCATATTAAAGGGTAAAATCTTTAATAAGTTTGATCCTTGTATGCTTCAATAGTTATATCAGTTGTGCTTGAGATAAACAAATCAAATACCTAGACTGACTGATGAAACAAAATTAGAGCTTTTCAGACTCATGGATTAGCAGTATGTCTGGAGGGAAAAGAATGAATAACGGTGTACAGAACACTCTGCCTATAGTAAAGCATGGTGGTAGCTCAATTATGCTCTCAATCTGTTTTGGTTCCTCTGGCACTGGAAACCTGCAGTATCAGGCGTGCAAAACTGGCTCAATCAAATCTTAGAAAATCTAAGGTGAAAACATTCTTTGTTAAGAAGCTGAAGATGGTCTTCCTGAAAGGCCCAATGATCTCAAGTATATCACAACGTCCACCATTTGGGTCAGAAAGAAGTCTTGGAAGATTGTGTAAAGATATTCAAAACACACCTGACTTAAACCCCAAGGGAAAAAAAATAGTGGTGGGATATGAAGAAGGCAACTGCAAAACACAAACCCAAAAATATTAGTGAATTGGAGGACATTGCCCTTGAAGAATAGGTTAAGGTTGCTCAGGAACACTGCCAGAGCTGATTGATGTCTAGTTATACATCACATTTACAGCAGGATAACAGCCAAGGTGGCTCTGCTAAGACACTTATGAAGGAGTTGAACAATTAGGGAATGCAGTAATAAAAAAAAAATAGAATTAGACGGTAATTCAGTTTCTAGGAACCTTCCACGACAGTCACCTTGGAGGATGACTCCCCGCCCTAATGGGGAACAGGAAACACAAAGAGGTTAAATACCCTCCCCTTCCTGCTATCTCCAGTGTTTTTTCTGGACACACAAGCATGAATAGTTACCACTCAAGTGCAGGAATCATCCAATAAAAATATCAGGTAGGGAGGGAAGTTAGTGCTGTCGTGGAAGGTTCCTAGAAACCGAATTACCGGTAAGTCTAATTCTATTTTCTCCAGTCACCTTCCACGACAGTCACCTTGGAGTTATACGAACACTGATTTCTTTAGAGAGGGACCACAGCTTGCAGAACTCATCTGCCGAATGTTAGATCCCTGTCAAAACTCAGTCTATAATGTCTGGTGAAGGTATGCACAGAAGACCATGTAGCGGCTCTGCTTATCTGCTCAGATGAAGCGTTCCCTCTTGCTGCCCATGATGTAGAAACCGACCGAGTGGAGTGAGCCTTTAGTGAAGTGGGAGGAGGGAGCTCTTATCGAATATGCTAGACAAATGGCCTGTTTGATCCAGTTTGCAATTGTGCTTTTATGCACTTCCTTTCCTTTATTCTGGCCTAAAAATTGAATAAAAAGATTCTGGTCAACCCTCCAAGCCTTGGTCTATTCTAGGTAATGGAGGACCACTCTGCAGACATCCAGAGAGTGAAAGTTTTCTTCCCTCGCATTGGAAGGATTTGGCTCCTATGGAAGTCTGAAGCAACCTTGGGCATAAAGGAGGGATCTAAACGCAAAACTATACTATCCGAGTTTACAGATAGGTAGGGTTCTTGTACTGATAGGGCCTGCAATTCTCCTATGCGTCTAGCCGTGGTAATTGCCACCAGAAAAACCGTATTAAGTGTTAGGGTTTTCAAAGATATAGAGGACAAGGGTTCAAAAGGGACCTGGGTTAGACTGTTGAGTTCTAAATTTAGATCCCTGGCTTGGGAGTCTAGGACGTATTCTGCTTGCAGAGGTCATAAATCGTTTGATCCAGCGGTGCCCCGCCAGGTCCTGGTCAAAAAAGTAACTAAGGGCAGAAATCTGAACCTTCAGAGTGCTAGGGGAAAGAAATAGCTCTAACCCTTTCTGGAAGAAGTCTAGGACCTGAGCAATGTGGGGGTGGAAGGGATCAGGGACGTTGGGAAGGCACCAGGAAGAAAACTTTTTCCATACTTTGCCATAGATGGCATTCGTCACTAGTTTCCTACTCTTTTGAAGAGTTTGGATTACCCTGTCCGAGAGACCTCTGGCTTTTAGGTTGCTGGCTTCAGTAACAAAGCCGCTAGGTTCAGTCTGTTTAGGTCTGGATAACGTAGGGGACCCCGACAAAGGAGGTCGGTCATTTGGGGTAGAAGTAAGGGACCTTCTAATGCCATGTCCATCAATGCGCTGTACCAGCTGTGCCCTGGCCACATTGGAGCAACTAGGACCGTTGTGACCTGGTGCAACCGGATCTTCTGCAGCGTCTTTGCCAACATAGGGATAGGTGGGAAGGCGTAGGCCAAGTTGAAATTCCATGGATGGGCGAAAGCATCTATCCCTCGTGCTCCAAAAGCCGGATTGAGGGAGAAAAAAGTTTTTGTTTTTGCATTATGGGCATTTGCAAATAAATCAACCTCTGGCTCCCCCAACTCATGGTCAGGGATAGGAAGACTGCTTGGTTCAGGCACCATTCTCCCGGATGGACATCCCTCCTGCTCAGGAAGTCGGCCTGGATATTGTCTGAACCTTTGAGATGCACTGTCGAGATAGACAACAGGTGCTTCTCTGCCCAGAATATCCTTTTTTGAGATTAGTTTCAAGCTGGCATACTTTGTGCCCCCTTGGTGTTGAAGGTAGGCTATAGTTGTCACGTTGTCGGAGTAGACCCGAACATGATGATTTTGGATTAGAGATGAGGCAGCTATCAGTGCTTCCTCTACTGACTTTAATTCTCTCAGATTTGAGGATCTGGATCTTATATCTAGGGACCATAGTCCCTGAAAATATGTTTCCTCCACCACAGCTCCCCAACCTCTTCGGCTGGCATCTGTACAAAGTATTTTTAGGGAGAGCTGATCCCAGCTCACCCCCCGCCGCAGGTTTCGGCAATTCAACCAACAGGAGAGAGCCGACTTTACATGTCCCGGAAGTGGAATTTTCCTGGACAGCACGTTGTGATACCATCGCGAGTAAAGGAGGACGTGAGATTGGAGGGTTCGAGTATGCGCCTGAGACCAGGACACTGCTTGAATACATGAAGTCAGGGATCGCAGAATGGACATTGACTCTCTTAGGGTTGGTGACCTCAGTTGTTTGAGATTTTCTGGCGAAGGTCGTGCTGACGATCCTCGGGAAGGAAGGATGTCCTCTTCTCCGAGTCTAAGAGAATCCCCAGGAATTTCTTCCTTGGAGAAGGGTGGAGGTCTGACTTCTGAAGGTTTGGGATCCAGCCTAGGGACTCGAGGATTTCCAGAGATTTTGACACATCCTGGTTCAGCCGAGGTATCGATGGAGCGATTATGAGGCAGTCTAAATATAGCACGACGCATATTCCCTGGAGACAGATGAAGATAACTGCTTCCCTCATGATTTTTGAAAACACTCTTGGTGCTGAGGAGATGCCGAATGGTAGCATGTTGAATTGGAAATGGGTGATCCCTTGGTCGTGGGAGACGGTGAACCTGAGGAACTTCCTGTGATCTGGATGGATCGGAACATGGTAGTAAGCGTCCCTCAGGTCTATCGTAGCCATCACCCAGTCTTGTCCAATCAGAGGGATTGCCGTCTTGATCGACTCCATCTTGAACCTCTGGTATTTGATTAACTGGTTTAGGGGGTTTTAAATTTATGATGACCCTGCATTTTCCAGAGGGTTTTCTTATGAGGAATAGGCGAGAGTAATGGCCTCTGCCTATCTCCTGATGGGGTACCTGAGAAATTACTTTTTCTCGCAATAGCTCTTGTATTTGTTGGAGGAAGGAATTTTGGACGTCTGGAGTCTGTAACGGGGTAATCTTCAGACACTGGGGGGGGGGGGGGGGAATCTCGAACTCCAACTTGAGCCCAAATTGTATGGTATGGAGGATCCACTGGTTTGTGGATATGGACTGCCATTGGGCAAGAAAGTCCGAGAGTCGGCCCCCCACCGGAGAGTCACTGCTTGTCCAGGGTCGGCTGTTGAGGGACAAGGATGTTCCTGCCTCTTCCCCCCTTTGGGTAGCTCCATCGTACAGTTTTACCCTTTCCCCTGAACTCCTTCTGGGAGGACTGTTCACGAGGGATCGAAAAAACCGCTTCCTAGCAAACTTCTGCTCGGGCAGCGATTTCTTCTTGTCCAAAGCTTTTTCAAGGATATCATCCAAGACCGGGCCAAACACGTGGTGTCCCTGGAAGGGGATGCCACAGAACTTAGTCTTAGAGGTGATGTCCCCACCCCACGATTTTAGCCAAAGGGCTCTCCTAGCAGAATTAGAGAGGACTAATGATCTTGCTGCCACCCGAACTGACTCTCCTGAAGCATCGGCTAAAAAGCCTGTCGCCTTTTGGAAAAGGGGTAGGGAGTCAGCATCTCTTCTCTGGAGGTCCCTCGAGAGAGGTGTTCTTCCAATTTGCGAAGCCAGAGAAAAAGGGATCTGGCGACGCAAGTAGAAGCTATGTTTGTTTTAATCAGGTTGGTAGAGGATTCCCATGATTTTTTCAGGTGGCTCTCTATTTTCCGATCCATAGGATCTTTTAATTGGGAAGAATCCTCGAAGGGGAGGGACATCTTTTTGGTTATTTTAGAGAACTGGACGTCCACCCTAGGGACTTCCCAAATAGAACTGTCACCTTCAAGGGGAAAGCGGTTCTTTAATTCCGAGGGTACGCCAAGTCCCTTCTCTGGGGAAGACTATTCCTGAAAAATAAGGTTTTGGACATTTTCATGCACAGGAAACCCTTTTTGCCTCTGTGTTTCAGCCTCCAAACATCTCGTCCTGAACTGAGTGTTTCACCTCTACTTCCTCCACCCCAATGGTGTTTCTCACTATGGAAATTAACTATTCCATATCCTTGTAAGAGAAATAGTATTTCTTATTATCAGGCCCCTGGGTGGATGTGGAGCCCTCATTTTCCCAAATATCTTCTGACCCTGAGGTATTGATTTCACCTGAGTCAGTTTCAGCCGGTGCCATTTTCCTCTTTTTAGGGGGAGGGGGATGCGGCACAGGGGGCTGGGAGAAAGCTGCCATGGAGATTTGCACCTCCTGCTTGATAAGTGTCTTAATACTGTCCAGGAGAGAGGGCTGCTCGGCACGTAATATGTCATCCGTTCAAGATTGGCATAAGGTCTTCTTGTAAGCTGAAGGGAGCCTGGAACCACAAACCCCACACTTTCGGCTGGGTTTGCTCTTTGGGGCAGAGACCTTTTCTCCCTAAAAGAGAGAGAAGGTATACTAAGTGACCCATAGGTATCCAATCCGGACAGTAAGGGACCAGCCCCGCTACTCACGGTAGGAGGGTGAATGCTGGGATCTGCAGATGCAGCAGTAGGTTTGTCGCCGTCCATGATCAAACCTGTCACCAGTCACACAAGACAGAGACTCTGCGTCTTACCTGGAGGCTCCCGACCAGGATATGAAGATATCGAGGTCCAGCGTCAGTTGTGTGCTCCTCCTCCCATGATCCGCAGGGAAGATCCCAGGAACGACCCAAGAAGAAGTGGTGAAGGCACCGGAGCCCCAGACTGCCATAGCGCATGTCTCAGCATGGGCGCCCCGGTCAGCGAAAACCGGAAGTGTACGCCGACATAACTTCCGGTGCGTGCAACGGCGTCACATCCGGTGCACTCGGACTCCGGACCCAGCTGACACATGAGGAGGACGCCGGGGAGGATCCTGGCTGCACATCACCGCCCCGCTTTACCTCCTGGAGAGGCGAGGGAAGGGCAGGAAGGGAGTCCTGAGTCACATGGGACATGGAGATGGGAGCAGCCACCCGAAGGAGGAGAGGAGAAACCCCTGACCTCGGCTGCCCAGCTTAAGGTAACGCTTTCCTAGGGCTCCGCTCGCCGGCTGCGGCAGCACCTGACAGACCTCTTCATGCCCCACTGGGGGACAGGAAAAACACTGGAGATAGCAGGAAGGGGAGGGTATTTAACCTCTTTGTGTTTCCTGTCCCCCATTAGGGCGGGGAGACATCCTCCAAGGTGACTGTCCTGGAAGGGGACTGGAAAAAATAGCATTTTGCCTTGAATTTGGAGACAGCACTTGGATTATTATTAGATGTGTTGAGAAATTTAAATTGTTCTAGTTTTACTGATTTATTACAAAGAGTGGCAAGTTTGCAAATTTTGCTAATAAATCTAATTTGCAAATGAAGGTTGAATCATTTTGATTGGAATTCTGATTAAGTTGAGAGCATTATTAGTTTGGAAGACACCCTTTTTAACTACTAGAAAACATTAACAACTAATCCTTATTGCCTCTCCGCACTATGTATTTCAGTATTTAACCAGAGAAGAGCAATTTGGACTAAGATTCCTTTTTAGAAGTGTTCTGACATCCTCGACAGCTGAAAAATGTATAAATCATAAAACTATCAGTGGCCTTATTTGGAAATGCAAGACCATGAAATCTTTGAAGAAATATGCAGAGTTGGATGATAAAAAGCTTCAGGAAACCACAAGCCCACTCAAAAACCCCGAGAGATATAATTCATATAATCCCCCCAAAAAAACAAAACTAACACCTTAACCCCTTCATGACCGGGGGATTTTTCGTTTTTCCGTGTTCGTTTTTCGCTCCCCTCCTTCCCAGAGCCATAACTTTTTTATTTTTCCGTCAATTTGGCCATGTGAGGTCTTATTTTTTGCGGGACGAGTTGTACTTTTGAACGACATCATTGGTTTTAGCATGTCGTGTACTAGAAAACGGGAAAAAAATTCCAAGTGCGGTGAAATTGCAAAAAAAAGTGCAATCCCACATTGGTTTTTTGTTTGGCTTTTTTGCGAGGTTCACTAAATGCTAAAAATGACCTGCCATTATGATTCTCCAGGTCATTACGAGTTCATAGACACCAAACATGACTAGGTTATTTTTTATCTAAGTGGTGAAAAAAAATTCCAAACTTTGCTAAAAAAAAAAAAAATATTGCGCCATTTTCCGATACTCGTAGCGTCTCCATTTTTCATCATCTGGGGTCGGTTGAGGGCTTATTTTTTGCGTGCCGAGATGACGTTTTTAATGATAGCATTTCGGTGCAGATACGTTCTTTTGATCGCCCGTTATTGCATTTTAATGCAATGTCGCGGCGACCAAAAAAACATAATTCTGGCGTTTCGAATTTTTTTCCCGCTACGCTGTTTAGCGATCAGGTTAATACTTTTTTTTAATTGATAGATCGGGCGATTCTGAGCGCGGCGATACCAAATATGCGTAGATTTGATATTTTTTTTATTGATTTATTTTGATTGGGGCGAAAGGGGGGTGATTTAAATTTATCTTTTTTTTATTTTTTTCAAATTTTTTTAAACTTTTTTTTTTTTTAACTTTTGCCATGCTTCAATAGCCTCCATGGGAGGCTATAAGCAGGCACAGCACGATCGGCTCTGCTACATAGCAGCGATCTGCTGATCGCTGCTATGTAGCAGAATTGCACGTGTGCTGTGAGCGCCGACCACAGGGTGGCGCTCACAGCGACGGGCAATCAGTAACCATAGAGGTCTCTAGGACCTCTATGGTTACCATTCACAAGCATCGCCGACCCCCGATCATGTGACGGGGGTCGGCGATGACGTCATTTCCGGCCGCCCGGCCGGAAGCGGTAGTTAAATGCCGCTGTCTGCGTTTGACAGCGGCATTTAACTAGTTAATAAGTGCGGGCAGATCGCGATTCTGCCCGCGCCTATTACGGGCACATGTCAGCTGTTCAAAACAGCTGACATGTCCCGGCTTTGGTGCGGGCTCACCGCGGAGCCCTGCATCAAAGCAGGGGAGCCGGCATCGGACGGTATAGTACGTCCGATGCCAGTAAGGGGTTAATGATAAAAATAGACGTTTTAACAAATTTGGATAGAAACTGCAGGCTAATGTGAGTAATACATAAATACTAACCAAACAGAACCCAGAGATGAATGATAAAAGTTTAATAATGTCTGAACTGCTCAGTCTAACAGATTCTCTGCATGCCCCTTATGTAAAAACTAGATGGTGGCCCGATTCTAACGCATCGGGTATTCTAAAATATGTATGACAGAACTTGTTCAGTAAACGTAAACGTAGCATATAACAGCCCACGTAGTATACAGTTAGGGCCAGAAATATTTGGACAGTGACACAAGTTTTGTTATTTTAGCTGTTTACAAAAACATGTTCAGAAATACAATTATATATATAATATGGGCTGAAAGTGCACACTCCCAGCTGCAATATGATAGTTTCCACATCCAAATCGGAGAAAGGGTTTAGGAATCATAGCTCTGTAATGCATAGCGTCCTCTTTTTCAAGGGACCAAAAGTAATTGGACAATGGACTCTAAGGGCTGCAATTAACTCTGAAGGCGTCTCCCTCGTTAACCTGTAATCAATGAAGTAGTTAAAAGGTCAGGGGGTGGATTCCAGGTGTGTGGTTTTGCATTTGGAAGCTGTTGCTGTGAGCAGACAACATGCGGTCAAAGGAACTCTCAATTGAGGTGAGGCAGAACATCCTGAGACTGAAAAAAAAAGAAAAAATCCATCAGAGAGATAGCAGACATGCTTGGAGTAGCAAAATCAACAGTTGGGTACATTCTGAGAAAAAAGGAATTGACTGGTGAGCTTGGGAACTCAAAAAGGCCTGGGCGTCCACGGATGACAACAGTGGTGGATGATCGCCGCATACTTAATTTGGTGAAGAAGAACCCGTTCACAACATCAACTGAAGTCCAGAACACTCTCAGTGAAGTAGGTGTATCTGTCTCTAAGTCAACAGTAAAGAGAAGACTCCATGACAGTAAATACAAAGGGTTCACATCTAGATGCAAACCATTCATCAATACCAAAAATAGACAGGCCAGAGTTAAATTTGCAGAAAAACACCTCAAGAAGCCAGCTCAGTTCTGGAAAAGTATTCTATGGACAGATGAGACAAAGATCAACCTGTACCAGAATGATGGGAAGAAAAAAGTTTGGAGAAGAAAGGGAACGGCACATGATCCAAGGCACACCACATCCTCTGTAAAACATGGTGGAGGCAACGTGATGGCATGGGCATGCATGGCTTTCAATGGCACTGGGTCACTTGTGTTTATTGATGACATAAGAGCAGACAAGAGTAGCCAGATGAATTCTGAAGTGTACCGGGATATACAGTGCCTACAAGTAGTATTCAACCCCCTGCAGATTTAGCAGGTTTAATAAGATGCAAATAAGTTAGAGCCTTCAAACTTCAAACAAGAGCAGGATTTATCAACAGATGCATAAATCTTACAAACCAAAAAGTTTTGTTGCTCAGTTAAATTTTTATAAATTTTAAACATAAAAGTGTGGGTCAATTATTATTCAACCCCTAGGTTTAATATTTTGTGGAATATCCTTTGTTTGCAATTACAGCTAATAATCGTCTTTTAGAAGACCTGATCAGGCCGGCACAGGTCTCTGGAGTTATCTTGGCCCACTCCTCCATGTAGATCTTCTCCAAGTTATCTAGGTTCTTTGGGTGTCTCATGTGGACTTTAATCTTGAGCTCCTTCCACAAGTTTTCAATTGGGTTAAGGTCAGGAGACTGACTAGGCCACTGCAACACCTTGATTTTTTGCCTCTTGAACCAGGCCATGGTTTTCTTGGCTGTGTGCTTTGGGTCGTTGTCTTGTTGGAAGATGAAATGACGACCCATCTTAAGATCCTTGATGGAGGAGCGGAGGTTCTTGGCCAAAATCTCCAGGTAGGCCGTGCTATCCATCTTCCCATGGATGCGGACCAGATGGCCAGGCCCCTTGGCTGAGAAACAGCCCCACAGCATGATGCTGCCACCACCATGCTTGACTGTAGGGATGGTATTCTTGGGGTCGTATGCAGTGCCATCCAGTCTCCAAACGTCACGTGTGTGGTTGGCACCAAAGATCTCGATCTTGGTCTCATCAGACCAGAGAACCTTGAACTAGTCAGTCTCAGAGTCCTCCAAGTGATCATGAGCAAACTGTAGACGAGCGTTGACATGATGCTTTGAAAGTAAAGGTACCTTACGGGCTCGTCTGGAACGGAGACCATTGCGGTGGAGTACGTTACTTATGGTATTGACTGAAACCAATGTCCCTACTGCCATGAGATCTTCCCGGAGCTCCTTCCTTGTTGTCCTTGGGTTAGCCTTGACTCTTCGGACAAGCCTGGCCTCGGCATGGGAGGAAACTTTCAAAGGCTGTCCAGGCCGTGGAAGGCTAACAGTAGTTCCATAAGCCTTCCACTTCCGGATGATGCTCCCAACAGTGGAGACAGGTAGGCCCAACTCCTTGGAAAGGGTTTTGTACCCCTTGCCAGCCTTGTGACCCTCCACGATCTTGTCTCTGATGGCCTTGGAATGCTCCTTTGTCTTTCCCATGTTGACCATGTATGAGTGCTGTTCACAAGTTTGGGGAGGGTCTTAAATAGTCAGAAAAGGCTGGAAAAAGAGATAATTAATCCAAACATGTGAAGCTCATTGTTCTTTGTGCCTGAACTACTTCTTAATACTTTAGGGGAACCAAACAGAATTCTGGTGGGTTGAGGGGTTGAATAATAAATGACCCTCTGAAAAGACTTTTCACAATTTAAAAAAAAAAAAAAAAAAAAAGAAATAACATTCTTTTTTGCTGCAGTGCATTTCACACTTCCAGGCTGATCTACAGTCCAAATGTCACAATGCCAAGTTAATTCCAAATGTGTAAACCTGCTAAATCTGCAGGGGGTTGAATACTACTTGTAGGCACTGTACTTTCAGCCCAGATTCAGCCAAATGCTGCAAAGTTGATTGGACGGCGCTTCATAGTACAGATGGACAATGACCCCAAGCATACAGCCAAAGCTACCCAGGAGTTCATGAGTGCCAAAAAGTGGAACATTCTGCAATGGCCAAGTCAATCTCCAGATCTAAACCCAATTGAGCATGCATTTCACTTGCTCAAATCCAGAATTAAGACGGAAAGACCCACAAACAAGCAAGACCTGAAGGCTGCGGCTGTAAAGGCCTGGCAAAGCATTAAGAAGGAGGAAACCCAGCGTTTGGTGATGTCCATGGGTTCCAGACTTAAGGCAGTGATTGCCTCCAAAGGATTTGCAACAAAATATTGAAAATAAAAATATTTTGTTTGGGTTATGTTTATTTGTCCAATTACTTTTGACCTCCTAAAATGTGGAGTGTTTGTAAAGAAATGTGTACAATTCCTACATTTTCTATCAGATATTTTTGTTCAACCCTTCAAATTAAACGTTACAATCTGCACTTGAATTCTGTTGTAGAGGTTTCATTTCAAATCCAATGTGGTGGCATGCAGAGCCCAACTCGCGAAAATTGTGTCACTGTCCAAATATTTCTGGCCCTAACTGTATAGCACAGCCACGTAGTATATAACACAGCCCACGTAGTGTATAACACAGCCCACGTAGTGTATAACACAGCCCACGTAGTGTATAACACAGCCCACGTAGTGTATAACACAGCCCACGTAGTGTATAGCAGTGTGGGCACCATATCCCTGTTAAAAAAATAATTAAAATAAAAAATAGTTATATACTCAACTTCCGGTGGCCCCCGGATCCAGCCCAGGAGTTAGCAATTCTCTCGCCAGGTCCGTTCCCAGTAATGCTTTGCGGCAATAACCCGTGATGACGTAGCGGTCTCACGTGATCCTACGTCATCTGGGGTCATTTCGCAAAGCATTACTGGGAACGGAGCTGCCAAGAGCATCGCAAGGATGGGGAAGGCTTCGGGGGCTGCCGGAAGGTGAGAATAGCACGATTTTTTTTTAAATTATTTTTAACATTATATCTTTTTACTATTGATGCTGTATAGACAGCATCAATAGTAAAGCTGTCGTTGATTGGTAGCGACAGACGGAAATGGACCTTCCACTAAAATATATATGTGAAGAAACCAGATTGTATCTTAATTACCCAGACAGCTACGTTTTTGCATAAACAAAAGAACTGTTTTTTTATCTGTATATTGGCTTGTGAATTTAAGTGTTTATGTCTGGTGGGTCAAAAAGACAGACTGCCCACTGATCTACTACCCAACATACTGTGTAAGGGTATGTGCACACGTACAGGTCTTTTCGCTTTTTTTTGCATTTTTTCGTGCTAAAAACGCTATAAAAACTCATTAAAAACGCATACATTATGCATTCTATCATTTAGAATGCATTCTGCATGTTTTGTGCAAATGGATGTGTTTTTTTCCGCGAAAAAAAACACATCGCGGTAAAAAAAAAAAGAGCATGTTCATTATTTTTGCAGATTTTCTGCATTTTTCCTGCAATTCTATGCATTTGGGAAAAAACGCACAAAAAACGCACCAAAAAACGGGTCAAAATCGCGGTAAAAACGCATGCATGGCAGAAATGTCCAGCTTTTGTCAGGAAAATTTCTGCAAGAAATCCTGACGTGTGCACATACCCTAAGTCTGTAATAGTGACTGTACATTGAGTGGGTTAAGCTTTGTTTATTGATGTGTGCTTATATGCTAATAGTGCTACTTAATCCCATCACCATTGTTTTCCATATCTTGATGTTGAACTAAAGGACACTGGGTAATTCTAAAAATAGCTTACATGCCTTGGGTATAAATTGACTCAGAGATCACATCCTGAGAGTCTGAAGTAATACAGAGCAACCAGCCGGACATTCTGCAAACCACCCAACAGACAAGAGAACGGACTGCAGCCAATTCATCATGGCACCATCACGAGGGACACTGGTCTAGGATTCTATAGGATACAACTTAGGGGTTTTCAGCTCCGGTTGGAAGGACACAGATCTGATCCAGTGACCATCTCTGCACCATGGATATGTTTGGAGAAAGACAGGGTTGGGACCCGCTGGTCGCCTGGTTCCATGGAGATGGTCCGATAAGACAGGTGGTGACTCTCGTGTCAACTGGCTTTGGACCTTGTATGGACTCTATGGACAGTTCTTGGTCATCTCCCTATGCTTGTCGTTACCCCTTCTCTGTGCGTTCATCCACAGATGGAGTAGCGACCCTGGGAGCTCTGACATGTCAACTGGCTCTGAACCTTGTATGGACTCTATGGACAGTTCTTGGTCATCTCCCTATGCTTGTCGTTACCCCTTCTCTGTGCGTTCATCCACAGATGGAGTAGTGACCCTGGGAGCTCTGATATCATGCCAACTGGCTTTGGACCTGGTATGGACTCTATGGACAGTTCTTGGTCATCTCCCTATGCTTGTCACTGCCCCTTCTCTGTGCGTTCATCCACAGATGGAGTAGTGACCCTGGGAGCTCTGGCATCATGTCATACTGGAAACACGGGGAGACGCAGTGATATTTTATACTAGATTGTGGCCCGATTCTAACGCATCGGGTATTCTAGAATATGCATGTCCCCGTAGTATATGGACAATGATGATTCCAGAATTCGCGGCAGACTGTCCCCGTCGCTGATTGGTCGAGGCAACCTTTATGACATCATCGTCGCCATGGCAACCATTATGACATCTACATCGATACTGTGCCCGTCGCTGAATCAAAAACGTGGGATTTCTACGTCCTTTATGACATCATCGTCGCTGTGCCCGTCGCTGATTGGTCGAGGCCTGGCGGCCTCGACCAATCAGAGACGCGGGATTTCCAGGACAGAGACAGAAAGACAGACAGACGGAAAAACCCTTAGGCAATTATATATATAGATGCGCCCATGTACCCATACAATTCCAGGCATGTTGGGAATGCTCTGTTTGCTATTGTGTGCTGTGGTTCAATAAAGTATTGCCGCCCTGTTTTACCTTAACCCTGTGTTGTCTGTGTAGTGTATTGCCCACTGGGAGATAGAGCGGGCGTTCAGTGGTATGAGCCGTGGTCCATGCAGTCTTGCTAAAGACAGCCGGGCCAGCGGACAAGAGCACCCACTGACCCCGCTTCTCCATAACAATATTTATTATATAATCACAGACACAGATCACTCCTAATATTATATAATCACAGACACAGATCTGTTCCATTTTTTGGCTATGAAATGACCAAGGCTTGGGTTAGGTTCCTTGTTTTGTTTTGATTTTTGTTTTTTTAGACATTTAAAAAAAAAAAAAAAAATTATTTTTTTTTCCAGGAAATGCTTAGGTTTGGGAGTGGGGGGGAATTTTTGGAGGAACTTCTCGTTTCCTCAAGTGATGACATGCAAATTATTCCCCATTGGGCATTCAAAACTTATTCAATATAAAAAAATAAAAAAAAAAACATCATAAATGAACAGCCAATTGAATTTTCCACAGTGATGGAAAAGAGAAGTTATCTATGCGTTTTACAGGTAGCTCATGAGAAGAATCAGCTCAAAGAAGTTTAAAAAAAACAATTTTATGAACTTTTGCAGCAAGTTGTGACAATCTCACACAGGACAGTGAGGACAAGAGTGCGGAAATGGCTGACAAAAGATTTCTTTATATAAACAGAAATAAGTAGGTTAACCCCTTAGTGACAGAGCCAATTTGGTACTTAATGACCGAGCCAATTTTTACAATTCTGACCACTGTCACTTTATGAGGTTATAACTCTGGAATGCTTCAACGGATCCCGCTGATTCTGAGATTGTTTTTTCGTGACATATTGTACTTCATGTTAGTGGTAACATTTCTTCGATATTACTTGTAATTATTTATGAAAAAAACGGAAATATGGCGAAAATTTTTAAAATTTTGCAATTTTCAAACTTTGTATTTTTATGCCCTTAAAGGGAACCTGTCACCCCGTTTTTTGAGATTGAGCTATAAATACTGTTAAATAGGGCCTGCGCTGTGTGTTCCTATAGTGTATGTAGTGTACCCCGATTCCCCATGTATGCTGAGAAATAACTTACCAAAGTCGCCGTTTTCGCCTGTCAATCAGGCTGGTCAGGTCGGGAGGGCGTGGTGACATCGCTGGTTCTTCCTCAGCTTTACGTTGGTGGCGTAGTGGCGTAGTGGTGAAGACACAGCGCGCGATCTGCGCTGTCATCCCTTTCGTCGGTGGGGGCGGCCATCTTCCTGGGGCCGCGCGTGCGCAGATCGAGTGCTCTGCTGCACGGGGCTTCAGGAAAATGGCCGCGGGATGCCGCGCGTGCGCATTAGAGATCGCGGCGGCCATTTTCCCAAAGCCGAGTTTGCCACCAACGTAAAGCTGAGGAAGAACCACCGATGTCACCACGCCCTCCCGACCTGACCAGCCTGATTGACAGGCGAAAACGGCGACTTTGGTAAGTTATTTCTCAGCATACATGGGGAATCGGGGTACACTACATACACTATAGGAACACACAGCGCAGGCCCTATTTAACAGTATTTATAGCTCAATCTCAAAAAACGGGGTGACAGGTTCCCTTTAAATCAGAGAGCTATGTCACGAAAAATAGTTAATAACTAACATTTCCCACATATCTACTTTTCATCAGCACAATTTTGGAAACAAAATTTTTTTTTGTTAGGGAGTTATAAGGGTTAAAAGTTTACCAGCAATTTCTCATTTTTGCAACACCATTTTTTTTAGTGACCACATCACATTTGAAGTCATTTTGAGGGGTCTATATGATAGAAAATAATGAAGTGTGACACCATTCTAAAAACTACACCCCTCAAGGTTCTGAAAACCACATTCAAGAAGTTTATTAAACCTTTACGAGCTTCACAGGAACTGAAACAATGTGGAAGGAAAAAAAATGAACATTTAACTTTTTTTTGCAAACATCTTAATTCAGAACCATTTTTTTTTATTTTCAGATGTGTAAAAACAGAAATGTAACCATGAATTTTGTTATGCAATTCCTCCTGAATACGCCAATACCCCATATGTGGGGGTAAACCACTGTTTGGGCGCACCGCAGAACTTGGAAGTGAATGAGCGCCGTTTGACTTTTTTAATGCAGAATTGGCTGGAATTGAGATCGGACGCCATGTCACGTTTAGAGAGCCCCTGATGTACCTAAACAGTGGAAACCCTCCACAAGTGACACCATTTTGGAAACTAGACCCCTTAAGGAACCTCTCTAGATGTGTGGTGAGCACTTTGAACCCCCAAGTGCTTCACAGAAGTTTATAATGTAGAGCCGTGAAAATAAAAAAAATAAAAAATCGCTTTTGTTTACACAAAAATGATCTTTTCGCCCACAAATTCTTATTTTAACAAGGGTAACAAGAGAAATTAGACCAGAAAAGTTGTTGTCCAATTTGTCCTGAGTATGCTGGTACCCCATATGTGGGGGTAAACCACTGTTTGGGCGCACGGCAGAGCTCGGAAGGAAGGAGCACAGTTTTGGAATGCAGACTTTGATAGAATGGTCTGTGGGCGTTATGTTGCGTTTGCAGAGCCCCTGATGTACCTAAACAGTAGTAACCCCCCACAAGTGACCCCGTTTTGGAAACTAGACCCCCCCCAAGGAACTTATCTAGATGTGTGGTGAGAACTTTGAATGCCCAAGTGCTTCACAGAAGTTTAGAATGCAGAGTCGTGAAAATAAAAAAAAAAATAATTTTTCCCACAAAAAAGATATTGTAGCCCCCAAGTTTTTATTTTCACAAGGGTAACAGGAGAAATTGGACCACTAAAGTTGTTGATCAATTTATCCTGAGTACGCTGATGCCCCATATGTGGGGGTAAACCACTGTTTGGGCACACGGCAGAGCTCAGAAGGGAGGGAGCACCATTTGACTTTTTGAATTGGCTGTCGTGTTTGGAGACCCCCTGATGTACCTAAACAGTGGAAACCCCCCCAATTCTAGCTCCAACCCTAACCCCAACACACCCCTAACCCTAATCCCAACCCGATCCATAATCCTAATCACTAACCCTAACGATAATCACAACCCTTACCCCAAAACAACCCTACTGTCAACCCTAACCATAACCCTAATCAAAACCCTAAATCCAACACACCCCTAATCCTAATCTCAACCCTAACCTCAAACCTAACCCTAATCCCAATACACCCCTAATCACAACCCTAACCTTAACCCTAATCCAAACCCTAACCCCAACTCTAACCCTAAATTTAGCCCCAACCCTAACCCTAAATTTAGCCCTAACCCTAGCCCTAATCCTAGCCCTAACCCTAGCCCCAACCCTAGCCCTAACCCTAGCCCCAACCCTAGCCCTAACCCTAGCCCTAACCCTAACCCTAGCCCTAGCCCTAACCCTAGCCCTAGCCAGGGTGGATAAAAATCAATGTTTTGTTTTTTTTTAAATCGGATTTTTTTCAATAAACTGCTTTTTGAGGAAAATATTTTACCATCCAAAGGTTCTTCCATCATGAGATAAAGCCGAGTTGTTTAACTCAGTAGAATAAAGGCAGTATATGTGTAACATTCACAATGCCATGCTCTTCCAGAGGTTTCTGTAGGATTAGTGGGCAGTTTCTCTCCTATATTATCACAGACGCTCGCTTTACTTACGCAGTTCTCAAAACTGAATTTGACTCCGCAGAGGTCCCAGCCTCTTCACGGCAAAAATGTTACAACATGAACAGAGTTGAGAAAAAGACCTTAATCCTATTGTTCTACAAACCTATGAATACAGAATCAACCCCTTCAGTGCCAAGTCCAAGAAGTTAGACAATATGTTTCTGATTGTTTGGAGTGGAATAGATCTGCACAACACAAGAAGAATGTGAATCTAAGTGTGAGGAGGAGGAAGGGCAAGCAGACAAGAAAATGAAAGTGAAACTTTGAGCACAATACTGCAGCATAGCCACAGAAAGACAAGTCTGGAACTGTTTGTGTGTACGATCTGAGGTTTATTACATTCTTTCTTATAATGGCAGCAGGCCGTAAAAGAGACCCAGTTTGGGAATATTTTAATGAAGCTCCTTCGCCTATCGGTAAGGCAGGCATGCGTGCAAAATGCAAACGATGCAACAAAGATGCAAGGCCTGGTGGCGCGAATGAGGCAACATCATGAGAAGTGCGGTGATGAAGATGACCAAAGAAACACTTCTGAACAGGCAGGATCTTCAGGTTGGTAAACATTTTTATTGAATTTTATTTCTAAAGACTGAACTGTCATGTGTGAGAAAAATTATATTTCTTATTACTGCATGTTACCGTCATTTGGTACAGTTATGAAGAAAAACAAATATTCCTTTTGGGGCAGGGGCAGTAATGTGTTGTGTACAATAAGCAGAAATTGTATAAACAATAAAATAACAGCATTGACTTTTTTTGTTTAGGGGAATTCATGGATTCTGGAAACTATCCACCTCCAAGATCACCATCATCCTGTTCTACAGTTTCAGAGTTATCCATCCAGGATAGTGTTTCATTAGCAGCAGCATCATCAGACACCCACAGCCACATATCACCATCACCCAAAAGGAAGAAAAAACCTTTACCTCCTGGAACCACCATAGATAGGTTTGTGATAAGAAATAGCAGATTAGAAAGAGTTGATTGATGAAAAAAATTGCCCAGTTTATTTATGCAACGACCTCTTTCCGTCTGACTGAGAACCCACATTTCATTAATATGGTTCAGTCACTGAGACCAGGATACAGTCCACCCAGCAGAGCTGATGTTGCAGGGAAACTGCTGGATCAAGTGTATGACAGAGAAATGGAGCAATGTGCAACAGCTCTGGAAGGTAAAATTGTTAACCTAAAGGTACTGTCACACTAGACGATATCGCTAGCGATCCGTGACGTTGCAGCGTCCTAGCTAGCGATATCGTCCAGTGTGACAGGCAGCAGCGATCAGGCCCCTGCTGTGCTGTCGCTGGTCAGGGAAGAAAGTCCAGAACTTTATTTCGTCGCTGGACTCCCCGTAGACATCGCTGAATCGGCATGTGTGACACCGATTCAGCGATGTCTTCGCTGGTAACCAGGGTAAACATCGGGTAACTAAGCGCAGGGCCGCGCTTAGTAACCCGATGTTTACCCTGGTTACCATCCTAAAAGTAAAAAAACAAACACTACATACTTACCTACAGCCGTCTGTCCTCCAGCGCTGTGCTCTGCACTCCTCCTGCTCTGGCTGTGAGCGTCGGTCAGCCGGAATGCAGAGCGGTGACGTCACCGCTCTGCTTTCTGGCTGCCCGGCGCTCACAGCCAGACCAGAGAAGCAGAGCGCCGAGGACAGACGGCTGTAGGTAAGTATGTAGCGTTTGTTTTTTTACTTTTTAGGATGGTAACCAGGGTAAACATCGGGTTACTAAGCGCGGCCCTGCGCTTAGTTACCCGATGTTTACCCTGGTTACCGGGGACCTCGGGATCGTTGGTCGCTGGAGAGCTGTCTGTGTGACAGCTCTCCAGCGACCAAACAGCGACGCTGCAGCGATCCGGATCGTTGTCGGTATCGCTGCAGCGTCGCTATGTGTGACGGTACCTTAAGTATTGATGGGTGGAGTAATGTCCACAATGATCCTATTGTATGTGCTTGTATAACAACAGAAGAAGGTAAAGTCTTCCTTGCACAAACAACTGATACGTCAGGAAATGCACACACAGCAGAATACTTACAAGAAGTGGCAGTAAAAGCTATAACGACAAGTGAACAAAAATTCAAATGTCTAGTACGCAGTTTGGTCACTGACAATGCTGCAAACGTATCCAAGATGAGAAGAGATTTAGAAGAGCAGGGAAGGAATACAAAGCTGCTAATAACATATGGTTGCAGTGCTCATTTGCTGCACCTCTTAGCCAAAGACTTAAGTGTTCCAGAAATAAAGGCTAATGTTGTTGAAATTGCTAAATACTTCCGTAATAATCATTTTGCTGCAGCAGCTCTGAAAAGGATGGGTAGAACCAAGCTAACGCTCCCACAAGATGTTAGATGGAACTCTGTGGTGGACTGTTTTGAGCAGTATATCAAAAACTGGCCTATTCTGATGACACTTTGTGAAGAAAATCGAGAAAAAATAGATGGCACTGTCACGGCCAAAATCCTCAACATTGGGCTTAAGAGAAATGTTGAACATATGCTGAGCTTCCTGAAACCCATCTCTCAAGCTTTAAACAAAATACAGAAAAATAGCTGTTTTATTGCGGATGCGGTTGAAATTTGGAAGGAACTGAGTGAACACTTAAAAACAGAACTACACATGGATAGAATTAAATTACAAGCAGTAAACAAACGAATAGGACAAGCACTGACTCCAGCTCATTTTTTGGCAAATATTGTCAATATCCAATATCAGGGTCAAAACCTAAGTGCTGAGGAAGAGGAGTTAGCTATGACATGGGTATCCAGCAATCATCCATCTTTAATGCCAACTATAATAAACTTCAGAGCTAAGGGGGAACCATTCAAGAAATATATGTTTGCTGAAGATATTTTAAGGAAGGTCACACCAGTAAACTGGTGGAAGTCACTTAAGCGCTTGGATTTAGAGACTGTTCAAGTAATGATTTCACTTTTAACAGCAGTAGCTTCTTCTGCAGGCGTTGAAAGAATATTCTCTTCCTTTGGACTCATTCATTCTAAATTGAGAAATCGGTTGGGACCCAATAAAGCAGGAAAGCTTGTTTTTCTTTTCCAGATTATGAATAGGAACAAAGAAGAAGATGATGATGAAGATGACGACGACGACAAGTGAGCTACAGAGGACAGCAGGGACAGTAGTATTTAAGTTTTTCATGTGTCGGCTGGGCTGACAGTCTAAGTTTCTTATAATATATATATATATATATATATATATATATATATATATATATATATATATATATATATATATATATATATTTTGTTTAGCCAAATTAGTTAACAAAGATGGATGTTTGTTTATGCAAATAACTTATGCTGTAATGTTGTTATTGTTTCAGTTGAATAAATCTATTTAAATTGTTATTAAGGTCAGACTTATTTTTCTCCTTCCTAAGTACAACAGAACAGTGGTGTCCAAATATGAATGATTAACCCATTAAACTGGGGAGAAAAAAGTAATCTAAAAAGTGATTCTAAAAATCTTTATCTACTTGCATGTTAAAGTAGCAAGAACTAATTTAGGTAGAAACTTTGATTTAAATCACTGATTTAAATCAAGCCTTACTGACTAGTGATTTAAATCGTGATTTAAATCAGTTAGATTTAAATCAAATCCACACTGGCCCTAACCCTAGCCCTAACCCTAATTTTAGCCCCAACTGCTCTTCTCCTGCCGGCCGGCAGATGGAGACAGATGGCGGGCGCACTGCGCATGCGCCCGCCATTTTCTTTTCCCCGGCGGCCAGGAGGAGCAGCAGGAGGACCCAGGGACACCGGTGAGTATGATAGGGTCCCCGAATCCCCCTATTTCTCTGTCCTCTGATGTGCGATCACATCAGAGGACAGAGAATTACACTTTGCTTTTTTTTTTTTTTTTTTTTTTTTTGCTGTCGCCGGTAAAAAGTTAATTACCGGCGATCGCAAAACAGGGGTCGGTAAAACCGACCCCGATCATGCTCTTTGGGGTCTCGGCTACCTCCGGTAGCCGAGACCCCAAAGATTCTCCCGGGGCCGGACGACGGGCGCCCTAGCGCATGCGCCCGCCATTTTGAAGATGGCGGCGCCCATCAGGAGCCATGAGGAGCACCGGGGAAGACAGGTGAGTATCGGGGGGCGATCGGGGACCCTGTTGTGAATTCTGTGGCCAAGCTCCCTCCTGTGGTCGTGAGTGGTACTGCGGCTGGTTCTGTCTATAAGCTTCCTTTGGTGGATGAGAGTGGTACTGCGGCTTCTGAGTTTCCTTCCTCAGGTGATGAGGTTAAGTCGTTAGGTGCTGCTCTATTTAACTCCACCTGGTGCTTTGATCCTGGCCTCCAGTCAATGTTCTAGTATTGGTCTTGCTTCCTCCTGGATCGTTCCTGTGGCCTGTCTTCCTGCATAAGCTACGTTCTGCTTATGTTATTTTTGTTTGCTATATTTTCTGTCCAGCTTGCTATATTGGTTTTTCTTGCTTGCTGGAAGCTCTGAGACGCAGAGGGAGCACCTCCGTATCGTTAGTCGGTGCGGAGGGTCTTTTTGCCCCTCTGCGTGGTTGTTTGTAGGTTTTTGTGTTGACCGCAAAGCTATCTTTCCTGTCCTCGATCTATTCAGTAAGTCGGGCCTCAGTTTGCTAAATCTATTTCATCTCTGTGTTTGTATTTCATCTTTACTCACAGTCATTATATGTGGGGGCTGCCTTTTCCTTTGGGGAATTTCTCTGAGGCAAGGTAGGCTTATTTTTCTATCTTCAGGGCTAGTTAGTTTCTCAGGCTGTGCCGAGTTGCATAGGGAGCGTTAGGCGCAATCCACGGCTACCTCTAGTGTTATGAACAGGTAATTCAGAACCACAATGGACCTTGAAGTTCAGAGCACACAAGGTGACCTGACATTTACCAAAAACATAGGACAAGCTCTGAGACGTGGAAACTCTGCTGACCGCAATCCCTAATCCTAACACACCACACTAGAGGTAGCCGTGGATTGCGCCTAACGCTCCCTATGCAACTCGGCACAGCCTGAGAAACTAACTAGCCCTGAAGATAGAAAAATAAGCCTACCTTGCCTCAGAGAAATTCCCCAAAGGAAAAGGCAGCCCCCCACATATAATGACGGTGAGTAAAGATGAAATACAAACACAGAGATGAAATAGATTTAGCAAACTGAGGCCCGACTTACTGAATAGACCGAGGATAGGAAAGATAGCTTTGCGGTCAACACAAAAACCTACAAACAACCACGCGGAGGGGCAAAAAGACCCTCCGCACCGACTAACGGTACGGAGGTGCTCCCTCTGCGTCTCAGAGCTTCCAGCAAGCAAGAAAAAAACCAATATAGCAAGCTGGACAGAAAATAAAGCAAACAAAAATAACACAAGCAGAACTTAGCTTATGCAGGATAGAGAGGCCACAGGAACGATCCAGGAGGAAGCAAGACCAATACTAGAACATTGACTGGAGGCCAGGATCAAAGCACCAGGTGGAGTTAAATAGAGCAGCACCTAACGACAACCTCATCACCTGAGGAAGGAAACTCAGAAGCCGCAGTACCACCCTCATCCACCAAAGGAAGCTTATAGACAGAACCAGCCGCAGTACCACTCACGACCACAGGAGGGAGCTTGGCCACAGAATTCACAACACTAGTGTGGTGTGATAGGATTAGGGATTGCGGTCAGCAGAGTTTCCACGTCTCAGAGCTCGTCATATGTTTTTGGTAAATGTCAGGTCACTTTGTATGCTCTGAACTTCAAGGTCCATTGTGGTTCTGAATTACCTGTTCATAACAGGACCCCTTTTCTCTGTCCTCTGATGTGCGATCACATCGGAGGACAGAGAAATTAAAAAGAAATCGCGTTTTTTTGGGTTTTTTTTGCGATCGCCGGTAAACGGTTAATTACCAGCGATCACAAATGCGGGGGTCGGTAAAAAAAAAAAACCCGAATCATGTTCTCTGGGGTCTCGGCTACCCCCGGCAGCCGAGACCCCAGAGAAAATCCGACTCTGGGGGGCGCTATTTACTTTTTCCACAAATTAATTAACGGAACTGTGGTTTAAGTACCCTTAGCGGCCGCTGTTAAAAGGCGTATCGGCGGTCGCTAAGGGGTTAAGGAAGTACTGTTTTTTGTTTTGTTGTTTGTTTTTTTAGCACCACATTTGGAACATGCACCAAAGTTGTAACAGAATAATGTGTCGCCCTTAAAGTAAGATGTTCCATTTCACCAAGCTTAACCATTTCTTTTCAATATTTTTTGCCCCATGGAAGCCAGGAGAATCCATTGTTGAAATTATATGCTAATGGGCTGCACGTTGTACTTGCAGATCTCCTGCTTCCCCGCCTGCCTCCTGTCTTGTACAGGTCACAACCTTGAATGACCTGTCGGAGACAGGCAGGGAATAGGGAGAGAGGGGGCAAGACAGCTGTAGGTGCAGTGCCCGCCCACTGCACGTCACACTCATTAGCATACAATTATATCTATGGATTTCTCTAAAACCGCACAACACAGATTTCAACAAGAAAGATAAAGCGCTTACTCAACAGTAAAGCGCCTTTACACATGCGCCATTAGTTTGGAGTATAAAATCCTGATGAAGGGTTCTCTTTACACAAACAATTAGATTACACTGGGGAACACAATTTTTTAAGAGTTCGGTCAGACAACTGTTCTTAACTAATTTTTGGATGCTGAATCCAGAAATGATCTCAGTTTTTCTCTATCACGTCAAGTTTTTGAACTATAGGATTTTTGTCTTCTCAAAAATATGTAAACTACTGTACCTAAAAAGTGTGTTTTTTTTTTTAAATAGTACAAATATGAACAAAAAATGAAATATATAAGAAGCAGACATGATCTGAAACAAAGGAAATATGCACATATGTAAATAAAACACTGAGATGGAAAGTTACAAGCTTTGAAAACTAACAAAGAAAAAAAATCATAAAAGATATATAAATTACAACTAAGCGCCCAATGTGAAGAGAAAAGCTATCACAAATCCTATTTATTCCTACTATGATAATTTTTTTGTGTAAAGATATTGATAATTATGACGTATTGGGAGCTGCACACACCTCTCACCACACTGTCTCAGTTGTGACTACTCTTACAAGTTGCCACGTAGCTCTATAGGAGTCGAATTGTAATCAGATAACAAGTCTTATTACAGATATCAGTGCAATTGTGCTTCTCTGGCAGGTAAGTTGTGGAGGAAACACTTGACGTGCTAGAAAAAAAACTGACTACATTTTTGGAATCAGCATGCCAATTTTAGTATAAATCAGCTCAAAAACCTAACTCAACAGAAATTTTTTTTCAAATTGTTCCCCAGTGTTATCATACCTCTTTAAAACAGAAGTGTGACATGTACAGTACAGAGTCCATACATTACACCTAGACCTAGGTCTACGTTTTAGATCTTATAAAATCATCAGAACTGGAGAGAAACCACATTTCCAAGAAACTTCTTTTAATGGTCGATTCCGTTCTCAAATAACTTTAGAGGGGCCAATATAGTAGAAGCCCCCACATGTCACCCTGTTTTATAAAGTGCACCCCTTATAACATAGTCCAATATTAATGGGCTGGAGATTCTTGGCTTCAATGAGACCAGAATAGGCACAGTAGATGCAACTCTGTCCAATAGATCACTGGAAAAAAGTGACATCTGCAGATCTTCCTTTATATCCTGAGATCTGGGGCCGTGTCGAGGCTACAGAGGCAAATCTTCACTTCAGCCTCGCGGTGATCCAGGCTCAGATGTGCTCATTAGTAGCCGAGACATAGCTAATACTTCCTTGGCTACTGAGCTGCTGTCCTGGAAGAAGGTATGCGACACACTTGGCAGGGAATAGGTAAAATGGAGCCTTTAAATAGTACAATTGCTTCAGGTTTTATTTCATAAATCAAGAGTGCACATGAAAATAGGACACTTTGCAATATATCTCAGAGAAATCTAAAAAAAGATTTTACTGAGATATAATACAGTTGGTGCTTTTAAAACCCTATGGAGGAGCGAAGGAATCCTGCTGCAATTCCTCCTGAAATGACAATAAGGCTGTGTTCACACGGTGCCTTTTTGCTGACTTTTTTGGTGATTTTTTTTTGCCCGCAGACAAAGACGCTGCTTACAAAAAGAAGGTTATGCTGTGTTTTTGTGTCATGTGCATGTTGATAAAGTTTAGTGCCCCCCCCCAAAAAAAAAAAAAAAAAAAAAAAAACACATGATTTAACCTCTCCTTAGGTTTATGCACCAAAAACGAGGCAAAACTCGATTCCTGGGTTTATTCCTATAAGGAGAATAATAATTGTAGCGAATGAGAATTTATTTTTCATTTTAAGCAAAGTCCTATGGATAGTATGATACACAGCTATTCGTAAAAACTGGCATTTGTTGGAGGGTCTCAGGGATTTATATAAAATAGCTAATCGTAAACCAATTTTTTTTTTCTTATGAAGGAGTCATAATTTAGGGGACGTCCTGGATCAAAATAGATTACTCCCGCAATAAAAAAAAAATTGGCTGGAAAAATGTTATTCGCGGGGTAATTATAAATGTGGCAGCCATTTATATATTACAGCGAATCCATTACGGAGAGGTCCATTAGTGAATTGATTGTCAATGATTATATACTGTCTATCATACAGGCAAAAATCATCAGACCTTCACATACACGTTTCCGTGAACATTATCACGCAATCGTCTCAGGTAAAGGTTCGTTACATTAATAAATCCAACTCAGAAGCATAACGGTTTGCTGGTCTTCAAGTGGTTAATTACCCACCTCAGGGTAAGTATATACAGTACAGACCAAAAGTTTGGACACACCGTCTCATTTAAAAGATATTTCTGTATTTTCATGACTATGAAAACTGTACATTCACATTGAAGGCATCAAATCTATGAATTAACATGTGGAATTATATACTTAACAAAAAAGTGTGAAACAACCAAAAATATGTGTCTTATATTCTAGGTTCTACAAAGTAGCCACCTTTTGCTTTGATGACTGCTTTGCACACTCTTGGCATTCTCTTGATAAGCTTCAAGAGGTAGTCACCGGGAATGGTTTTCACTTCACAGGTGTGCCCTGTCAGGTTCAATAAGTGGGATTTCTTGCCTTATAAATGGGGTTGGGACCATCAGTTGTGTGGTGCAGAAGTCTGGTGGATACACAGCTGATAGTCCTACTGAATAGAATGTTAGAATTTGTATTATGGCAAGAAAATAGCAGCTAAGTAAAGAAAAACGAGTGGCCATCATTACTTTAAGAAATGAAGGTCAGTCAGTCCGAAAAATTGGGAAAACTTTGAAAGTGTCCCCAAGTGCAGTGGCAAAAACCATCAAGCGCTACAAAGAAACTGGCTCACATGAGCACTGCCCCATGAAAGGAAGACCAAGAGTCACCTCTGCTTCTGAGGATAAGTTTATCCGAGTCACTAGCCTCAGAAACCGCAGGTTAACAGCAGCTCAGATAAGAGACCAGGTCAATGCCACACAGAGTTCTAGCAGCAGACACATCTCTACAACAACTGTTAAGAGGAGACATTGTGCAGCAGGCCTTCATGGTAAAATAGCTGCTAGGAAACCACTGCTAAGGACAGGCCAACAAGCAGAAGAGACTTGTTTGGGCTAAAGAATACAAGGAATGGACATTAGACCAGTGGAAATCTGTGCTTTGGTCTGACGAGTCCAAATTTGAGATGTTTGGTTCCAACCACCGTGTCTTTGATGGACTCTACATGCCTGGTTCCCACCTTGAAATATGGAGCAGGAGGTGTGATGATGTGGGGATGCTTTGCTGGTGACACTGTTGGGGATTTATTCAAAATTGAAGGCATACTGAACCAGCATGGCTACCACAGCATCTTGCAGCAGCATGCTATTCCATCCGGTTTGTGTTTAGTTGGACCATCATTTATTTTTCAACAGGACAATGACCCCAAACACACCTCCAGGCTGTGTAAGGGCTATTTGACCAAGAAATAAAGTGATGGGGTGCTACGCCAGATGACCTGGCCTCCGCAGTCACCAAACCTGAACCCAATCGAGATGGTTTGGGGTGAGCTGGACAGCAGAGTGAAGGAAAAAGGGCCAACAAGTGCTAAGCATCTCTGGGAACTCCTTCAAGATTGTTGGAAGACCATTCCCGATGACTACCTCTTGAAGCTCATCAAGAGAATGCCAAGAGTGTGCAAAGCAGTCATCAAAGCAAAAGGTAGCTACTTTGA
The DNA here is from genome assembly GCF_032444005.1 of Ranitomeya imitator. Taxonomy (NCBI): domain Eukaryota; kingdom Metazoa; phylum Chordata; class Amphibia; order Anura; family Dendrobatidae; genus Ranitomeya; species Ranitomeya imitator. Next base: position 1,033,537,632 of record NC_091282.1, on the reverse strand, counting down.
AGAACCTAGAATATAAGACATAATTTCAGTTGTTTCACACTTTTTTGTAAAGTATATAATTCCGCATGTGTTAATTCATAGTTTTGATGCTTTCAGTGTGAAATGTACAATTTTCATAGTCATGAAAATACAGAAAAATCTTTAAATGAGAAGGTGTGTCCAAACTTTTGGTCTGTACTGTATACAGTATTTATTTATAATTAACCCCTTCATGACCTTGGGTTTTTATGTTTTTCCGTGTTTGTTTTTCGCTCCCCTCTTTCCCAGAGCCATAACTTTATTTTTCCATCAATATGGCCATGTGAGGGCTTATTTTTTGCAAAACAAGTTGTACTTTTGAACGACATCATTCGTTTTAGCATGTCGTGTACTAGAAAATAGAATTATTCTTACCGTTAATTCGGTTTCTAGGAACCTTCCACGACGGCATATGGAGGTTGTCTCTTTGCCCTAATGGGGAACAGGAAACACAGAGAGGTTTAAAAGGACCTCCCACCTCCCACCTGCCAGTGACTTACAACTGAAACCATAGCACCGGTTTACCTTCTGAATCCCAGAACTAGTCCAGGAATATGTATCGGGTGGGAAATTAGTGCCGTCGTGGAAGGTTCCTAGAAACCGAATTAACGGTAAGAATAATTCTATTTTCTCTAGTCACCTTCCACGACGGCATATGGAGGAATACCAACTAATTTGGCACTAGGGAGGGACAACGGCCTGCAGAACTTTACGGCCGAAGACCAAATCCTTATTGGACAATACATCTAATCTGTAATGTTTAGAGAAAGTATGAAGTGAAGACCACGTTGCTGCCCTGCAGATCTGCTCTGGGGATGCACCTGCTCTTTCTGCCCAGGAGACTGACGTAGATCTTGTTGAATGGGCCTTGATCCCTACTGGAGGTATTTTGTTTTGAGCAAGGTAGGCTTCCGTTATAGCCTTTTTGATCCATGTAGCAATGGTACTTTTAGCTACTTTTTTACCCTTATTTTGCCCAGAGGGATGGACAAAGAGGTTATGATCGATTCTGAAAGCACGGGTCTGATCTAAGTATTGCAGCACAATACGTCGGACGTCCAGAGTGTTGAATCTTCTTTCTTCCGAATTTGCAGGATTATGGCAAAAGGTTGGTAGAACAATCTCTTGGGAACGATGAAAATCAGAGACTACCTTCGGAAGAAAAGAAGGATCTAGATGAAGTACTATTGAGTCATCTCTCACTAGAAGATACGGCTCTCTTATAGATAAGGCTTGTAGTTCACCCACTCTTCTAGCCGAAGTTATGGCTACCAAAAACACAGTTTTATAGGCAAGATTTTGAAGAGAGCAGGAGGACAAAGGTTCAAAAGGCGGGCCTGTAAGACCTTGAAGCACCACATTAAGATCCCATGGGGGAACTATTATCTGTTTTCTAGGATTCATCCTAGTTGCTGATGTTAAGAATCTTTTGATCCAGCGATGACCTGCTAGATCTTGATCAAAAAAGGAGCTAAGTGCCGAGACCTGGACTTTGAGAGTACTGGGCCTAAGACCCATTTCTAAGCCTTTTTGTAAAAAATCTAAGATGTTAGGTATATTAGGCTTGAGAGGGTCTGGAAGGTTAGGTAAACAAAAAGACGAAAACTTTTTCCATATTTTGTTGTATATGGCGTTGGTTACTGGCTTTCTCGACTTTTGGAGAGTAGCTATGACGGGGTCCGATAGACCTTTTGCTTTCAACACGTGGGCTTCAGTAACCACGCTGCTAAGTTCCATTTCTGAGGGTCTGCGTGGAGAATAGGACCCTGAGAGAGGAGATTGTTCTTTTGAGGTAATATTACCGGTCCATCCACTTGTAGTTGGATGACCAAGTTGAACCAACTTCTCTTGGGCCAAAAAGGAGCTATCAAGATAGTCGGAGTCCCTTCTGATCGTATCTTCCTTAGAACCTTTGCCAGGATTGGGATTGGCGGAAATGCGTAGGCAAGCTGGAAGTGCCAATCTTGGACTAGGGCATCCAGACCTCTGGGATTGCCTCTTGGGTTCAAGGAAAAGAAGGTTTTGACTTTTGCGTTCTGGTGAGAGGCAAAGAGGTCGACCTCTGGAAGACCCCACTTTTGAACTAGCATATTGAACGTCTGAAGATCCAGGCTCCATTCGCCAGGATGAATGTCCTGGCGACTCAGGTAATCTGCTTGAATATTTGCAGTCCCTTTTAGGTGAATTGCCGTCAGGGACAGCAAGTGTTTTTCGGCCCAATATAAAATTTGAGCGGAGATCTTTTTCAGACTGAGGATTTTTGTACTGCCCTGGTGCTTGATATGAGCCACCGTGGTCATATTGTCTGAATAGATCTGGACATGTTGACCAGAAATCTGACGGCTTGCTGCCAACAGGGCCTCTTCCACAGCTTTGAGTTCTCTGAAATTTGATGATTTGTTGCTGATTGACTGGTTCCAAAGACCTTGGTAAGGAACATGATTTATTATGGCTCCCCAGCCCCTCCTGCTGGCATCTGTCTTGATTGTGACTAGCGGAAGCTGAATCCAACTTACACCTTTCAGGAGGTTTGTGGAATTCATCCACCATGTTAAGGATGCTTTCACTCGACCGGGTGTGTGAATCCTTTTTATTAGAGTTCCAGGACGACCATCCCATCTGTCTAGAATGTGGGTTTGAAGAATTCTCGAGTGAGCTTGAGCCCAAGCCACTGATTGTATGCAGGCTGTCATGGAGCCTAAGAGAGACATTCCCTCCCGAAGAGTAGGAAATCTCGTCTCCTTGAATCTTCTGACTTTTGCTACTAATGGTAGCCTGTGATCGTCTGGGAGAAAGGACATCTGTTTTGCTGAGTCCAGAACCACACCCAAGAACTTTCTGGTTTTTGAGGGTTGAAGCTGTGATTTCTTCATATTTGGAATCCAACCCAGAGACTTCAATATCTCCAAGGTGGTTGACACATGGGACATCAGGGTCATCTCGGTGGGGGCTACTATCAGGAGATCGTCCAGGTAGGGCACTATGCAGACACCTTGACTCCGGATAAATGACACTGCTTCTGCCATGATTTTGGAGAATACTCTTGGTGCTGAGGAAATGCCGAAGGGAAGGACTCCAAACTGATAGTGCTCCACACGATGACTCCCCTGTATCGCAAACCTGAGGTATTTTCTGTGTCTCGGGTGGATAGGGATGTGAAAATATGCATCCTTTAGGTCGATGGTTGCCATAAAGGAGTGATGTCCTATCAGAGGAATTGCAGATCTTACAGACTCCATCTTGAACTTGCGATATTTCACATGTTGGTTTAGACCTTTTAGGTTTATAATAATTCTTACATCCCCTGAGGGTTTGGGTACTAAGAACAGCCGGGAATAATGTCCTTTTCCCTGTTCCAAAAGTGGAACTGGGGAGATCACATTTGATTTCATAAGATCCCTGAGACCTAACGTCAATAAACTGTGATCTCTTGAAGTCGGAAGGGTAGTAATTTTTAGACCCTGAGGGGGGGAAGAAATTAACTCTATTAATAGGCCCTCCTTGATGACATTGAGGACCCAGTGGGAACTGGTGATATTTTCCCACTTACCCACATATTTCGAGAGTCTCCCCCCTACCGGGTCGGAGTCATTGCTTGTCCTGTTGGGACTGTTGCTGCTGCTGCTGGGGGACAAAAATATTTTTCCCTCTACCTTTTGCGTAACTCCACCTGCCGGTTTTGCCTTTCCCTCTTTGAGGGGGCTGAGACTGTGGGGCACGAAAAAACCGTTTTCTCGGTTGTTTTTGCTCCGGGAGTGCCTTTTTCTTGTCAGTAGCCTTGTCAAGAATATCGTCTAAGGCCGGACCGAAAACATAATCTCCCTTAAAGGGTATAGCACACAACTTGGCCTTTGAGGTGATATCACCGCTCCATATTTTAAGCCAGAGGGCTCTTCTAGCAGAGTTGGAGAGTACGAGAGATCTGGCAGCCACTCTAACAGATTCTAGAGAAGCGTCAGCCAGAAACCCAGAGGCTCTATGCAGGATGGGAAGTGAATCTAATAACTCACCTCTCGGGGTACCCTGAGATATATGAGACTCTAATTTCTCCAACCAGCAGGAGAGGGCCCTGGCAACACAAGTGGAAGCGACATTGGCCTTAAGGATAGACGTAGAAGTTTCCCAAGATTTCTTTAGGAGACTTTCAATCTTTCTGTCCATAGGATCCTTTAATTGTGAAGAATCCTCAAAAGGGAGTGCTGTTCTTTTGGCGACTCTAGCCACCTGCACATCAACCTTTGGAATGTCCAATTTGATTACTTCACCCTCTAGAGGAAATCTATGCTTCATTTCTGCAGGGGTAGTGAGGCGTTTCTCAGGCTGTTCCCATTCCTGATTAATCATACTAACGATGTTAGCGTGCACCGGGAACCCCACTCTCTTCTCCGATCTGAGTCCACCAAACATCTGATCCTGTACTGACTGTGGTTCATATTCCTCTTCTAGGCCCATAGTATTACGGACAGCAGATACTAGATCCTCAATGTAATCTGAGGAAAAGAGGTATTTCCTGACCTCAGCTTTAGGTGATACAGGATCTTCCCAGCCCACAGATGAAGTATGGGAGAGGTCTGAATCAGAGTCCGATTCGACCACCTGAATTTTTCTCTTTTTAGCTGGGGAATGTGGTGGCGGAGGTGGAGGAGTAGTAAAAGCTGCTAACGAAGATTGCACCTCCTGTTTTACTAAGGAGCGAATTTCATCCAGCAGAGATGGTTGCTCAGCTTTTACAATCTTGTCAGTACATGGCTGGCAGAGTCTTTTGTCCCAGTTAAGAGGGAATTTAGTAGAACAGACTGGGCACTTCTTTTTAATAGCGGCTTTAGGGGCAGACTTCTCTCCCTGAAATGACAAGGGAGAGGGGAGTGAGGACATTAAACCCCCTATAGGTACTACCTCCCGGATCCTATCCCTGCAAAACACTTACTGTAGCAGGGGTAGCGCTGGGCTCCGCAGATGCAGGGCACAAGGAACCATCCATACTGGGAAAAATAGTCTTACCTCAGTGGTGGTTCAGCAGGGTTTAAGAACGCTGTCCGCACCTGCCTCCAGCAATCAACAGTTCCCCCTCCCCCTCCGGGATCCATGTGAGGGGACGCCATCAGTCCGACACGCCGGCCGGCGAACCCGGAAGAAGCGGCTTCCAGGAGAACGAAGGACCGGAAGTGACGCGCGAGACCGCCGACGTCACATCCGGAACGCCGAGCCGGCAATGGAGGGGGAGAACGCCGAGCAGCTCATGGAGGAGCCCGGCGAGGGATCCCAGGCCTGCTTTGCCCTCGTGGGGGCGCGGGAAGGCCGGGAGGGGGTCCCTGAGGCACCTGCATAGCAGGACGACGGGAGCAGCAGGGGAGGAGGCGGAGCGCGACCATCAGCTGCCCGGCTACAACAGGCAGAGCCTGCACAAAGGTACCGCAGTCGCCGGCCACAACAGCACCTGGAGACCTCTCCCTGTCCCATGGGGAACAGGAAAGACACTGGCAGGTGGGAGGTGGGAGGTCCTTTTAAACCTCTCGGTGTTTCCTGTTCCCCAATAGGGCAAAGAGACAACCTCCATATGCCGTCGTGGAAGGTGACTAGAGAAAACGGTAAAAAAAGTGCAATCCCACACTTGTTTTTTGTTTGGCTTTTTTGCTAGGTTCAATAAATGCTCTCCAGGTCATTACGAGTTCATTACGAGTTCACAGACACCTAACATGACTAGGTTATTTTTTATCTAAGTGGTGGAAAAAAAATTCCAAACTTTGTTTAAAAAAATTGCGCCATTTACCGATACCTGTAGAGTCTCCATTTTTCATGATCTGGAGTCGTTTGTTTGTTTCCTGTCGGGTTTGTGAAGGAGATAGAAAAGCCGGTAATTCAATTGCCGGCTTTTCCTGCTATCTAGCGCTGAGATTATATAATAATATGATAAATCGCCATACGGATGACGCAAGGACAAGTTTGTGCGTAAAAATCGCATCCTCACATTGAATACGGAACAGTGTTTTGGGACAATTACTGCGTATTACGGCCTTAAAAAAACGGACCGTATTTACTTACACCCACTTGGCTTGCCTACTCCAAAAAAAAAAAAAAAAAAATCAGGAAGCTAACCAAATGTGCAGGGAGATTTTCAAAGAAACCAACTACAACATTGATGAACTCACAGTATTTGTCTCTCACAATGAGCCACTGTTGATACCAGACCAAAGAAATGCCTACAACCAAATTTTAAGTTTCATTGCAACCAACAAAAGTGCGATTGTCTTCCTAGATGCTCCAGGTGGAACAGAAAATGTCTTTCATTTTTAATCAACTTGCCCCTAGCAAAATTTCGGCAACAAAAGATTGCACTTGCAGTGGCATCTTCTGGAACAGCAGCTACACTTAAATAGTGGTAGGACGCACATTCGACATTCAAGCTACCCCTTAACCTGTCTCGCAGTGACAGCCCAGTTTGCATCATTGCCAAAGGACCAGGACAGGCCAAACTGCTTCAAAAGTGCAGTGCCATCATTTGGGATGAATGCACGATGTCACACAAGAGGACTCAGGTTGCAGTACACAGACTGCTGCAAGACTTGCGTGGAAACAATTCTATCATGGGAGGTGTAGTTGTTGTTTTGGCAGAAGACGTTCGATAAACACTACCCGTTATACCAAGATCAACCCCTGCAGATGAACTCAATGCCTGCCTAAAAGCATCATACCTTTGGAGACAAGTGAAGAAAATGTCGCTGAACATAAACATGAGGGTCCACCTGACAGCCGATGTTTCTTCTGGACTGTTCTCAAGCCACCTGCTGACTATTGGAGACAGCAAGGCACCAGTAAACTCAAACACTGGACAGATCATGTTTCCAAGCAACTTTTGCTACATAGATACATCAATTGAGGAGCTAAAAAAAAAAAAAAAAAGGTTTTTCCAAATATTCAATGCAACTTCAGAAAGTCTGGCTGGCTGTGTGAAAGGATTATTCTAGCTCCAAAAAAGATAGTGTAAACAAGATCAATCTTCAAATTTTATACCCTTAAGGTACCGTCACACTAAGCGACGCTGCAGCGATACCGACAACGATGTCGATCGCTGCAGCGTCGCTGTTTGGTCGCTGGAGAGCTGTCACACAGACAGCTCTCCAGCGGCTAACGATCCTGAAGTCCCCGGGTAACCAGGGTAAACATCGGGTTACTAAGCACAGGGCCGCGCTTAGTAACCCGATGTTTACCCTGGTTACCGTTGTAAATGTAAAAAAACAAACACTACATACTTACATTCCCGGTGTCTGGTCAGGTCCCTCGCCTTCAGCTTCCAGCACTCACTGAGCGCCGGCCGTAAAGTACAGCGGTGACGTCACCGCTGTGCTGTGCTTTACGGCTGGCCGGCGCTCACCAGTCAGTGCGGGAAGCTGAAGGCGAGGGACCTGACCAGACACCGGGAATGTAAGTATGTAGTGTTTGTTTTTTTACATTTACAACGGTAACCAGGGTAAACATCGGGTTACTAAGCGTGGCCCTGGGCTTAGTAACCCGATGTTTACCCTGGTTACCAGTGACGACATCGCTAAATCGGCGTCACACACGCCGATTCAGCGACAAAATAAAGTGCTGGACTTTACCCAGCGTCCAACGATCTCCCAGCAGGGGCCTGATCGTTGGTCTCTGTCACACATAACGATTTAGTTAACGATATCGTTGCTACGTCACAAAAAGCAACGATATCGTTAACGATATCGTTATGTGTGACGGTACCCTTAGTCTCTCTCCAGGTATGTGCACAACCTACAAGTCAGAGGATACAGTAACAGACCCTGACCAAGCATTATTCTATCCAATAGAGTTCCTCAACTCCTTGGAACCATAAGGACTTCCTCCGCATAAACTGTTTCTAAAACCTTGAGCACCTAGTCTGCTGAGAATTAAGATCCACCAAAGCTGTATAGTGGATCTGATTTGCCTTTTCATTTTAAATGCCTCCAATTCAACTGGCATTTGCAATGTCCATTGGTATGGTATGCATAAGCATAAGGGAAGGGAAAGGGGCAGATAGAAAATTTTAATTTATCCTTTATCACCTCCGCCGCCCCCAAAAAAGAGCATTTTTCATATCCCAAAATAGTATAAATGAAAACCAAAGAATGTCCCTGAAAGAAAAAGCACTCCTAAGGCTTCTTTTACACATACCGTTCTTTTGCGGCCCCAATATATTTCTATGGGGCCGCAAAAATTTCACGGTGTGCTGGATGGCCGCGAGGGCCGTATTTAAGGCCGTGATAAAAGATCAAGCCTGCTCAATCTTTTTCACGGCTTACGGACATGGCCACCATTGAAAATCAATGGGGCCACAAAAGGAACGGAAGCTTGTTCTTGCGGTGCACCGCGACTTCCGGTTTTGTGGAACACTTTTTTTTTCCAATACTATTTCCATAGTATTGGAAACCCGAAAAAAGGTGATCCGCAAGTTTTTTGCGGTCCATTATTGCGGCAGACCGTGAAAATTGCCGTGATATGCAGTGAGGTTGCCGTGGCAACATGCACTTTTTAACCAATAATTTTTTTTAAAACCCCTTCCCGACCTGTGACGCCACGTAGGCGTCACGAAAGTCGTGCCAATCTGACCTGACACACCTATGTGGCGTCATGGCGGAATCGTTCCTGCAGGTCGGGTGAATGGTTAACTGAAATGTCACGTACAGGGGGACTTGTACTTGAGCCGGGGGGGGGGGGGGGGGGGGGTTCTGGCTTTAATCCCCAACCCTGTAGCTATGATGGCTTCTGGTGACCTTTTTGTCACCCCTCCAGATCTGATTAGAGCTAGTGTCCATGTGACGCTGGCTCACCAATCAGATGTGGAGGGGCGGAGTAAACTATGGCTGCCACGCTCTCCAGCCTCTTCCCGTCCGACCGAGGTGCCTGCTTGCTGCCCTGCCACCTACTCACCGCCAGGTACTCCCCTCGCCGTCCGATTTTATGCCCCCCGACCTCCTCTCCCTCCCCTGGTGATCACCCCACCTGCTGCTGCCGGCTCCATCTCCATCTGCTCCTGCATCTCCTCAGCCCCTGATGTTCGACAGCCCCCTTCTGCCCACAGTGATCAACCCACCCACCCCAGTGATTACCCCCGGATCACCTCCCTGCCGATCTTACCACTGCCCCACTGATCTCCCCCCGCCTCAGTTTTCCCATTAGGGTTGGGCTAAAGTGAATTAGGCTAAAGTTAGGGTTAGGATTACAGTTAGGGGTGTGCTATGCTTAGGATTAGGGGTGTGTTGGGGTTAGGGTTAGAGTTAGAATTGGAGGTTTCCACTGTTTAGGCACATCAGGGGCTCTCCAAATGTGACATGACGCCCGCAGACCATTCCATCAAAGTCTGCATTTCCAAACGTCACTACTTCCCTTCAGAGTCCTGACGTGCGCCCAAACAGTGGTTCCCCCCCACATATGGGGTACCATAGTACTCAGAACAAACTGGACAACAACATTTGAGGTCTAATTTCTCCTGTTACCCTTGTGGAAATAAAAGATTGGGGGGGGGGGGGTAAAAAAAATAATTTTTGAGGGGAAAAAATGATTTTTTATTTTCACGGATCTGCGTTATAAACTTCTGTGAAGCACTTGGGGGCTCAAAGTGCTCACTATGCATCTAGATAAGTTCCTTGGGGGGTCTTGTTTCCAAAATGGGGTCACTTGTGAGGGAGCTCCAATGTTTAAGCACACAGGGGCTCTCCAAACGTGATATGGTGTCCGCTAACGATTGGAGCTAATTTTTCATTCAAAAAGTCAAATGGTGCTCCTTTCCTTCCGAGCCCTGCCATGCATCCAAACAGTGGTTATCCCCCCCACATATTGGGTATCAGCGTACTCAGGACAAATTGGACAACAACTTGGGGTCCACTTTCTCCTTTTACCCTTGGAAGAATAAAAAAATTGCTGCTAAAAGATCATTTTTGTGACTAAAAAGTTAAATGTTCATTTTTTCCTGCAATGTTGCTTCTGCTGCTGTGAAGCACCTGAAGGGTTAATAAACTTTTTGAATGTGGTTTTAAGCGCCTTGATGGGGTGCAGTTTTTAGAATGGTGTCACTTTAGGGTATTTTCAGGGATATAGACCCCTTAAACTGACTTCAAATGTGAGGTGGTCCATAAAAAAAAAAAAAAAAATGATTTTGTAATCTTTATTATAAAAATTTTAAATCGCTGGTCAACTTTTAACCCTTATAACTTCCTAACAAAAAAATTGTTTCCGAAATTGTGCCGATGTAAAGTAGACATGTGGGAAATGTTATTTATTAACTATTGTGTCACATAACTCTCTGGTTTAACAGAATAAAAATTAAAAATTTGAAAATTGCGAAATTTTTGTAATGTTTCACCAAATTTCCAATTTTTTCACAAAAACACAAAAATTATCGACCTAAATTTACCACTAACATGAAGCCCAATATGTCACGAAAAAAACAATGTCAAAATCGTTAGGATCCGTTGAAGAGTTCCTGAGTTATTACCTCATAAAGGGACACTGGTCAGAATTGTAAAAAAAAAATGGCCTGGTCATTAAGATCAAAATAGGCTGGGTCATGAAGGGGTTAAAGCTGGAGTTGGTACATTTCTAATGACTGCACAATCCTACCCTGCATGCAATATCAGATTTCTTCTTGAGGAGAAATGTTTGCAGAGTTGAGGTGGCTGTCTCTCTGACCTTTCCCGGCGCCTGCGCACCGCAGTACTTGCTCTGCCCTCAACAGGGCAGATAAAGTACGCCTGCGCCGGAGCCGAAGCCTGAAGACAAGAAGAGGACGTCATCGTAAGAAGATGTGAGGCGACGCCCATCGGACCAGAACAGGGACCGCCCGCCCAGGTGAGTACAATCTAACCTCTTTTCTTTTGCTGGTGGGCTTAGCTCACCTTCAATTTTGGGGGTGACAGGTTCCCTTTAAATACAAAATAGAGGAATGCAGAGCCCAAATCGCGAACATTCAGTCACTGTCCAAGCATTTCTGGACCTAACTGCATATACACAAGCTTACACTCTCCAATACCAATCACAATGGCATTATGGCTTTCATTTATAACAGAACCCATGACACTATCCAAGGTGTATTGAGTGGTCGGCTTGTCAGCCTATGCTTAGCAGAGAAAAAATAAATCAGGCATGTTGAAATTTAAATTCACCCTGCCTGATCTTCTATGCCGTGACACCATCTATAAGGGGAGAGTCAGGAGGCTCTGATACACATTAGGATGCCATCTTATCTCCCCTGTATTGGATAGTCCAAATTACATTAATCTCATGAGTACGGTGGCGCTACTGTGTATAAGCAGACTCATTGGCTCTAAGACCTCCATCTGGTATCCAAGAATAATTCCATAATTCCAACATTGGATCCACTAATTTGGTTTAAATTAACATCAATACATGTAAACATGAAAATCTGGAAGAAAAAAACAAAAAAAAAAAAAAACAACAACGTGCTATAGGAAAGCCTAATCATAGCCCAGGGTAATGCACGGCATTACTATCCGGATGTTGCATCAACTCATTCATGAGTCACCAAGACCAAGTCTGTGGCCACAGTACAATTCTGAATCATGGTAGGATCACGAGAAGCAGACACACAGTCATGTGAACTGCGGAAAGGTAAACCGAGGAAATCAGAAAACTGGTTTGCTTGTAAGTATCCTGACCTGACAAACCTTTACGTGAACTCTCTCAAGGACATAGAAAAAAAAAATCTGATTTCTGACGAATAGTGATTATACTCGTTACTCTGGTGGTCTCAAAGTATTTTGGTGTCTCGATTTAGTGGAAATTTAGTGTTCGTAGCTGCATGATTTGCGACTGCTAGCCAGCCTGAACACATGTGGCGGTTGCCTATTTGTTAGGCTGAATACATGTGGTAATTCCCTTTCTAGCAGCCGCAAATCATGCAGCTGTGGCAACTAAAATTAAATCTCCGAGCATGCCAAAATACTCAGAGACCACCCGAGCATGCTCGGGGAAACCCGCGTAACAAGTATACTCGCTCATCACTACTGAGGAACACTAATTTCTTGTAGGGAGTCTCCTGTCACTGGGTCCTATAACCTGTATCCACAAATTGCAGCATTTTACAGCCAAAAATGAACTATTTTTATAAGGGAATATGAGAAAGGAGATGGGACACCAGCTCACCATTCCCTAAAGGTGGCTGAAAGGGTCCATAGGCGGTTCAATGTGAGGATTCAACGCAGAGGTGGCATTTGTAGTCACAGAAATAGTAAAAATTGTACATTCACACTGAAGGCATCAAAACTATGAATGAACACATGTGGAATTATATACTTAACAAAAAAGTGTGAAACAACTGAAATTATGTCTTATATTCTATGTTCTTCAAAGTAGCCACCTTTTGCTTTGATGACTGCTTTGCACACTCTTGGCATTCTCTTGATAAGCTTCAAGAGGTAGTCACCGGGAATGGGTTTCACTTCACAGGTGTCCCCTGTCAGGTTTAATAAGTTTGTACTGTATATTTTGGAAACTTGTAAAAAGAAAACTTTGCTTGTGTCACCAATTCCGAGACCGTCTGAACCAAAGCGGAGGGCACCACTCCGGTACACAAGGATCACCTTTAGTATGCCAAGTGAAATGTGAAGCCCAAAAAAGAAGAGATAGATGCATACTAATATCAGGGAACACTCACAAAATATTAAATGTAAAGCATTAGTACCTTTATTAACATACAAGAAATACTCCAATTATAAAAACATTAAAAAAACCAAAAAGGGCTCACATAACAAACAAGCCGGTAATAAGGCTATGACTGTCCCACCACACTAATGAACATATCCCAGCAAATAAAGTGCATGTGTAACAATACTCTCCTCAAAACAGCACCCAAATTACATGATGTTGAACTTTTAGAATACTGTACAATATATTTAAAAAGTTGCCTTATTTAGCAAAGTATTATTTATCTCTAAGCAGCCACAAGCCCATCAATCATGCACCAATTTGGGCAAATAAAGCAAAAGATATCAAACTCAAGCACCTAAATACAGGTACAGGTGAACAAACGTGTACACCTGTAATGGACCGGCAGCTCTAAATGAACATGACCAAGTATCTAGTCAGAAAAAGTGCACATTTGCAATATGCCAATAGTGTGGACAACCTCCCGGTGAGCCCACTAATGCTGCCTGTGCCCTTAGATGTGCCTACCGTGAACAGTTGAGTCTCTGTGGGTGTATATCAAATATCAAAGCGAAGCTGGGAAAATAGGTCACAGAGGGGGGAACGGACACAACACCTGCCCAATGGGTGTCGCCAGTAAACTGGCTTCCTCAGGGACCATTTCCGAGACAGTAACGCTTGTGATTTTCAGGATATAATGCTGTGTGATAGCTTATTGTTTTTACGGATATCAAATTGGAGTATATATGATGTTTTGATCGCCCCTTATTGCAGTATATTGCAGGGGTGCGACGGCCAAAAAAAACAAAACTAATTCTGGCGTTTTGACTCTTGTTACACAGTTTACAGATTAGATTTACTTTATACTCTGAATGATCGGACTTTTAAGAGTGCAGCTTTACCAAATGTGTATTTTTAATTCTCTTTTTAATAGTAAAAAGGGGAGCAATGTGAACATTTTTGTTTTGTTTTTTACTTTTCACAACATTTAATCCCTTAACCACCATCAACACGCCTTTTAACGGCAGTTGTTAAGGGGCCTTATTCCTCAGCGCTGCTTTTTAACAGCACTGAGAAATAAGTGTATAGCGCGCGCCCCCCACCCCAGCATCAGCAAATCACCAGAGAATATGATTCAGGGCGGCTTTTACCGTCCCCCGTCACATGAACGCCGTTATTCACAGAACAACAGCGATCACAAAAAAAAGTCGTTTCTCTCTCTCCTCTGATATGATCTAGCATACCAGAGGAGAGAGAAATGGGGTCCCCGAGCTGCCTCGGTACCTCTGCCATGTCCTGGCCCTCCGCGTCATCTTCCTACGTGCCAGCCGAGATCTGTACCCGGCAACAAAGGAGATTTTTCCTATTGGTTCATTTTGATCACTGTGAGACCCGATCACAGTGATCAAAATAAAAAATAAATTGTAAATCAAACCCCTCTTTGTTACCCCCTTAGTTACATAAAAATAATACAACTATATTATTTTTCCCCATTATTTGCAGTTGGGGTTTGGGTTCTGTTTGGCTTAGGGTTCGGGTATGGTTAGGGGCTGTGTTAGGGTTGAAGTTAGAATTAGGGGGTTTCCACTGTTTAGGCACATCAGGGGGTCTCCACACGTGGCATGGTGCCCACCATTGATTCCAGAAAATTTTGTGTTCAAAAGTCAAACAGTGCTTCCTCCCTTCTGATCCTGCTATGTGCCCAAACAGTGGATTTCCCACACATATGGGGTATCTGCGTACTCAGGAGAAATTGCACAACAGATTCTGTGGTCCATTTTCTCCTGGTACCCTTGTGAAAATAAAGTTTGGGTTGAAAGTAAATTTTATGTGAAAAAAGTTAAAATGTTAATTTTTTCCTTCCACATTGCTTTAGTTCTCGTGAAGCACCTGAAGGGTTAATACATTTTTTGAATGTGGTTTTGAGCACCTTGAGGGGTGCAGTTTTTAGAATGGTGTCACTTTTGGGTATATTCTGCCATATTGACCGCTCAGTCACTTCAAATGTAATGTGATCCCTTAAAAAAAAAAAAAAAAAAAAAAAAAGATTTTGTAAAATTTGTTGGAAAAATGAGAAATCGCTGGTCAACTTTTAACCCTTATAACTTCCTAACAAAAAATAAAAAAACATGTTTCCAAAATTGTGCTGATATGAAGTATACATCTTGGAAATGTTATTATTACTATTTTGTGTGATATCACTATTTGACTTCAGGGGCACAAAAATAAAACATTTGAAAAGGGATACATTTTCAAAATTTGTCAAATTTCTTTTTTTTCTTTCCATAAACGCAAGTATTATTGAAGAAATGTTACCACTAATGAAGTACAATATGTCACGAAAAAACAATTCTCAGAATCAGTGGGATCCGCTGAAGCGTTCCAGAGTTATCACCTCGTAAAGTGACAGTGGTCAGAATTGTAAAAATTGGCCTGGTCATTAAGGGCAAAATCAGCTCAGTCACAAAGGGGTTAATAGTCCCCAATGGGGACTTGAAGCTGCGATCATCTGATCGCCTGTGCTATACATAAAAGTGCATCTCCACTATGTATAGTGAAAATCATGATCTCCTATAAAGACCAGCTAAATGCCAGCTTTCACTGGAGAATCGTCATGACAAGCACAGATGGAGGCTTTCAGCAGACCTCTGGCAGCAGGCGATAACGTGGAATGACTCACAATTCCCCCCCCCCCCCCCCCCCGTGGACAGCACCATTTAAATAGTGTAACAGCAGCAGACGAAGTTCCACTCTAACCCGAGGCTTTTAAATGGCAGATGATGGCTGGTTAATCAACCATCATCTGCTGGGAAAGATGCAACATCAAAGTCAGGGACATAACTGTAGGAACGTAACCGAGTCATGTTGTGAAGTGGTTAACAGTGATCTATAGGTGAGTAAAATAAATAATAAAATGCACATACAAAGTTCATTCATAGCAACAAGTCAAAGTTTGTGATCGTTACCATTGATTATAGACCACTGCATTTGAGAATTGCACTCCAATACATACATGCACCATAAATATAAGAGAGGAGTGTGGCGGAGTATGAATGCACTCAGCACAACAAAGTGACGACTGGAGAAAAAATGCAAAGCAGGACAAGAGTGGGCAAGAACAGAATCTTGTTATCAACGTTCAGGAAGAATGCGGACAACCTTGTTTGTAAGATCCATATGTGGGAAGAAGACACACAAAGATAGATAAGACAACTAATGGAAAGCATCACTTCATAGATTTGACTGATTAACAGATATGTGCTATAGTTTTTTTTTTCTTCTATTTTATGATTAAAGGGAACCTGTCACCCCCAAAATCGATGGTGAGGTAAGCTCACCGTCATCAGGGGCTTATCTACAGCATTCTGTAATGCTGTAGATAAGCCGCCGATGTTACCTGAAAGAGGAAAAAAAGAGGTTAGATTATTCTCACCCAGAGGCGGTCCTGTTCCGATGGGTGTCTCAGGTCCGGAACAGCGCCTCCCATCTTCATTCCATGACGTCCTCCTCTGGTCTTCACCCCACGGCTCTGGCGCAGGCATACTTTGTCTGCCCAGTTGAGGGCAGAGCAAAGTACCTCAGTGTGCAGGCGCCGGAAAGGTCAGAGAGGCCCAGCACCTGCGCACTGCAGTACTTTGCTCTGCCCGGAGCCGCGGCGTGAAGACCAGAAGAGGACGTCATGGAATGAAGATGGGAGGCGCCGGAGCGGACCTTAGACACCCATTTGACCGGACCACAGCAGGACCGCCCCTGAGTGAGTATAATTTAAAGGTACCGTCACACTGAACGATATCGTTAATGATAGTGTTGCTTTTTGTGACATAGCAACGATATCGTTAACGAAATCGTTATGTGTGACAGCGACCAACGATCAGGCCCCTGCTGGGAGATCGTTGGTCGCTGGGGAAAGTCCAGAACTTTATTTTGTCATTGGATCTCCCGCTGACATCGCTGAATCGGTGTGTGTGACGCCGATCCAGCGATGTCTTCACTGGTAACCAGGGTAAATATTGGGTTACTAAGCGCAGGGCCGCGCTTAGTAACCCGATGTTTACCCTGGCTACCATTGTAAATGTAAAAAAAACAAACACTACATACTTACATGCCCGGTGTCTGGTCATGTCCCCCGCCGTCAGCTTCCCGCACTGAATGGTGAGCGCCAGCCGGCCGTAAAGCACGCTGTGCAGCGGTGACGTCACCGCTGTACTTTACGGTCGGCGCTCAGTCAGTGCGGGAAGCTGAAGGCGAGGGACATGACCAGACACCGGAATGTAAGTATGTAGTGGTTTTTTTTTTTACATTTACAACGGTAACCAGGGTAAACATCGGGTTACTAAGCGCGGCCCTGCGCTTAGTAACCCGATGTTTACCCTGGTTACCGGGGACCTCGGGATCGTTGGTCGCTGGAGAGCTGTCTGTGTGACCGCTCTCCAGCGACCAAACAGCGACGCTGCAGCGATCGACATCGTTGTCGGTATCGCTGCAGCGTCGCTTAGTGAGACGGTACCTTTACCTCTTTTTCTCCTCTTTCAGGATACATCGGGGGCTTATCTACAGCATTACAGAATGCTGTAGATAAGCCCCTGATGACGGCGAGCTTACCTCACCATCAATTTTGGGGGTGACAGGTTCCCTTTAAGGCTATGTGCACACGTTGCAAATTTGACTGTGGAATTTTCTGTGCAGATTCTGAATTTTTTGGCAGAAAACGCAGGTCAGAATCTGCACCTTTTTTGGTCTGTGCACACGTTGCAGATTTCTTCCTTTTTTACCCCTGCAGATTTCTATTATGGAATGGGTGCAGAAACGCAGCAGTTCTCACAAAGAATTGACATGGTCCTTTTTTTTAATCCGCTGAGTTTTCTGTGCAGAATTTTCTGCACCATCAGCACAGCATTTTTATTTTGCCATTGATTTACATTGTACTGTAAACCACTTGCAGATCTGCAGCGTTTCTGCGTGGAAAAAAAGCTGCAGTTCTGCAGGAAATCTGCAACGTGTGCACATATTCTACACTATATTCCTTTACATGATTCTCTTGCCGAAATTTGATTTCTATGGGAAAGTGTTGTGATCATGCTCTGTGTGATGAACAGAGGTCACTGTAGAGGAAGGGCAGGAGGAGCTTGGTCGTCATCATCCCCGATTCTCTCGGCTGTGATTCTGTGTGATCTCTAGCTTTATAAAACAGATATGACAGCTTTTTTGCTGATAATTTTTGCAAAACCTATGGCAGAAACTGAAATGAAACACAATTCGCAAGAAAATTCACCAAATAAGTGGAGTGAGGTCACCGATCAGAAGTTGACAATCTATAACGAAGTAGGGGAGACAGAAGCAAAAGTGCTTGTCGTGTATTGAGCAGCCATCTTTATAACGAACTAGATGGTGGCCCGATTATAACGCATCGGGTATTCTAGAATATGTATGTATGTATGTATGTATCGCTGTGAGTGGGGGTTAAATTCCGAGCTAATATCGCTGATTGGTCGCACCCGGCTGGCCGATCAGCGAAGCATGGTTTAAATCCCGCGTTAACCCCTTAGTGACGGAGCCAAATTTTTGAAATCTGACCAGTGTCACTTTATGTGGTAATAACTCTGCAATGCTTCAACAAATCCCAGTGATTTTGAGACTGTTTTTTCATGACATATTGTACTTTATGATAATGGTAAATTTAGGTCAATATGTTTTGTGTTTATTTATAAAAAAAATATCAAAAATTTGAGAAAAATGTTAAAAAATTAGCAATTTTCATAATTTGAATGATTATCCCTTTAATCCAGATGGTCATACCACAGCAAACCATTAATAAATAACATTTCCCACATGTCGGCTTTATATCAGCATCATTTGTAAAATGTTCTTTTATTTTTTTAGCATTTTAGGAGGTTTAAAATTGTAGCAGCAATTTTTCATTTTTTCAAGGAAATTTACTACATTTATTTTTTTTTTAGGGACTTATCCATGTTTGAAGTGACTTTAGGGGTCTCATATTGGGAAACCCCCAAACGTGATACCATTTTAAACACAGCACCCCCTGACATATCAAAACCTGCGGTCAGGTAGTTTATGAACCCTTCAGGTGCTTTACAGGAATTAATGCAAAGTGGTATGACAGAAATGAAAATGTGTATTTTGTTTATATGTTTTTATTGAACTTTAACTTATAGGAAGGGAAAGACAGGAAGGAAGGGAAGGGAAAGGGTGGGATTTGAAGAAGGGAAAAAATTGAACCCCTATAGCAATAAGGGAGACAGGCACATATACAATACTTGGTATAAATATAATATCTGGAACTTATATGCAATACCTAAAGGAAAAAGAAAAAAGGTTGCTATTGTACTCTATTAGCATAATCAAAGATAAATACACAGTTAGTATTGTATGACTTCTCATAAAAATGCTATGAAAAATTAGATTATTTCAGCTCTGGCACTCTGTCGCTGCGTTATAGCTTAAGATCGTTACCTAAAAAGAGTTGGATTTAAAAAAAAAAAAAAGAAAAAAAAAAACTACGCATAATTCACAAAAGTTAGCATCTGTAACATCTAAGACTATATCAGTTGACCAGAGAGATACATAATATTATAAGAAGGCCTGTTGCGTCTGGGTCATCAAAGATAACACTCAGACCTATTGGGCGAAAAGTTCGGTTCTATTAAATGCTATAATGTAGAATTTACCACCTCTAACTTCTGAACAGATTACTACAGCCGGCAGACTCTAAAGCTACCGTTACACTAAGCGACGCTGCAGCGATATAGACAACGATCCGACCTAAACTAGATCGCTGGAGCGTCTCTGTTTAGGTCGCTGTAGAGACATCAAACACAGCAACTCCAGAACGATGCAGGAGCGATCCAGTGACGTAACGGCGACTCACTTATCGTTCTCGCTCCATGTAAAAACATTGCTGGCGTCGTTGCTTTTGATGTCAAACATGACGGTACACGCCGATCTAACGACCAAATAAAGTTTGGACTTCTAGCTCCGACCAGCGATATCACAGCGGGATCCAGATCGCTGCTGTGTGTCAAACACAACGAGATCGCCATCAAGGACGCTGCAACGTCACAGATTGTTGTCGTTCTCGTTGCAAAGTTACTGAGTGTGACGGTACCTTAAGGCCGCTATTTGGTCATGAATTGCCATGGCAAACATCAGGACCACACAATCATGATCTGAGGGCACCAATTTGGATAAAGAGGAAGCCCCCACACTCTGTTAACAATATATAATGATGTAGTCACTATTTACAGCAGCATCTAAGGGGTTAAATAGATTTGGACAGTGCAAACACTGATAGTGGCTGATACAGAAAGTTGTCAGCTATACGGTACCGTCACACTTAGCGACGCTGCAGCGATACCGACAACGATCCGGATCGCTGCAGCGTCGCTGTTTGGTCACTGGAGAGCTGTCACACAGACAGCTCTCCAGCGACCAACGATCCCGAGGTCCCCGGTAACCAGGGTAAACATCGGGTAACTAAGCGCAGGGCCGCGCTTAGTAACCCGATGTTTACCCTGGTTACCAGCGTAAAAAAACAAACAGTACATACTTACATTCAGCTGTCTGTCCCTTGCCGTCTGGTTCCTGCACTGACTGCTGGCCGTAAAGTGAAAGTGAAAGCACAGCACAGCAGTTTGTCACACAGCGGTGACTCACCGCTGTGGCTGTGCTCTGCTTTCACTTTACGGCCAGCAGTCAGTGCAGGAACCAGACGGCAAGGGACAGACAGCTGAATGTAAGTATGTACTGTTTGTTTTTTTACGCTGGTAACCAGGGTAAACATCGGGTTACTAAGCGCGGCCCTGCGCTTAGTTACCCGATGTTTACCCTGGTTACCAGTGAAGACATCGCTGAATCGGTGTCACACACACCGATTCAGCGATGTCTGCGGGGAGTCCAGCGACCAAATAAAGTTCTGGACTTTCTTCCCCGACCAGCGACAGCACAGCAGGGGCCTGATCGTTGCTGCCTGTCACACTGGACGATATCGCTAGCGAGGACGCTGCAACGTCACGGATCGCTAGCGATATCGTCTAGTGTGACGGTACCTATAGTGCATAACCGACAGATGCTGGATTGTTATCTGTATGGGGAGGCTATTCTCTTATATGTCAGGTCAGTTAAAAGGCGTATTGGCTGTCAGGAAAGAAATATATCTTGGTACCGTGTTAGCCAGTGGATAGAAAAATATTTAGAATTGAGAGTCCTCAGTGGTTGATACCTTTTAATGGCTAACTAAAAAGTTAGCCATTAAAAGGTATCAACCACTGAGGACTCTCAATTCTAAATATTGGCTGTCATTAAGGGGTTAATTTGCGGCTGGACTGCGTCTGTCGCTGATTAGTTGCAGGATGTCGGGAGTTCGGGGTGCAGGATATAACACAGCCACGTAGTATATAGCACAGCCACGTAGTATATAGCACAGCCACGTAGTATATAGCACAGCCACGTAGTATATAGCACTGCCCACGTAGTATATATCAGTCACGCAGTATGTAACACGGCCCACTTAGTATATAGTAGTGTGGGCACCATATTAATTATTAAAATAAAAAATAGTTATATACTCACCTTCCGGCGTCCACCGAAGTTGTCCCGATGCGTGCGAGGCTGCCGCCAGCTTCCATTCCCAGAGCGGCATTGCGAAATTACCCAAATGACATAGCGGTTTTGCGAGACCGCTACGTCATCTGGGTAATTTCGCAATGCATCTCTGGGAACGGAAGCTGGCAGCAGCCTCGCCGCTTGCATCGGTGGACGGCGGAAGGTGAGAATAGCACCATTTTTTCTTTTACATTATTTTTAACATTATATCTTTTTACTATTGATGCTGCATAGGCAGCATCAATAGTAAAAAGTTCGTCACACAGTATTAATAGCAGCGTTAACAGACAGAGTTACCACGCGTTATGCCGCGGTGTAATGCAGTCGGTTTAACGGACTGCTAAAACGCTATGTGGGCGGCGGGCGCTGACTGGGAGGGGAGTATGGAGGGGGCACTGACTGCAGGGGAGTAGGGAGCGGCCATTTTGCGGTCGGACTATGCCCGTCACCGGCCGCGACCAATCCGGATTTCCGTCACAGATAGAAAGACGGAAGTGCCCCTTAGACTAAATATATATATTGTGAATTAGACAGTATCTGTATAATATGTACAAATACAAAGTGCTACTATGAGCATGGAGGGTGTGTGAACAAGATGGAATGGACCAGATTTAGTTGAAACAATGGAAAGGGAGAACAAAGAGCAATTAGATTGGTTGGGTGAAGTGAGGTGATGGGCCTGTCTAAATAGATGTGGTTTTAGAGCACACTTAATCCTGTGGAATTAAGCCTATTGTCTGGTGTAGTGCATTCCAGAGAACTGGGGCAGCACAAGAGAAGTCTTTGAGTTTATGTTGTATTCTGTAGTGGAGGGGTAAGCAGTACAACAGCCCAGGGTGCAGGTTTCGGTGCAGTGACGGGACAGAAATATCAGTCTAGCTGCATCATTCAGGATGGATTTGAAAGTGCACAGTTTAGCAAAATAGAGACCAATCGGTAAAGAGTTACAGAAGTCCAGAAACGAATGAATAAGAGCAGTTTCAGGAAGGAACAAGTAGGCGGATCCTGGAGATGTTTTTTTTTTTTTTTAGGGGAAAGTGACATGAGCAGAGTGAGTGATAGTATATAGGGAGTGAAGGAAAGATTCTGAGTCAAATACAACCCAAGACAGCGAGCTTGCTACTTGGGAGTTATAGTAGTAAGACTCACAGGAATGGAAATATCAGGTTTAGATAGATTAGCAGAGGGAGAAAAAACAAGTTTAGTTTTGGAAAGATTTCGTTTAGACAAAGGGACAACATGATGTTAGAGGCAGTGGACTGACCGCATTTTGGAGTAGTTGTTTTGGGGAGGTCAGGACAAGAGGTGTGTCATTGGTTGACATCTCCATAGACATGGTACTGAAAACAAAATCTGCTCATGGTTTCATCAATAGGGGTGGTATATAGTGAGAAGAGGAGGGGGCCTAGAATTGAACCCTAAGGAATGACAGTAATCGGAAGAGAAGAGGAAGAGGGGCCAGCAAAAATACAGTGATGGAGTGGTCAGAGAGATGGAAGAACCAAGAGGGAGCCAGTATCCTTGAGGTTGATAGAGCGGAGCATATTGGTGGGGGTCTGAAGCCCAGTATCCTCACTGATCTGATGACCGTCACTAAAAATAGGTCATTGATTGCCCAGAGAACGTCTTAATGCTGCATGATACATTTTAATTGATCAGAGACAAATGGGAGGAGAGATCAGGGTCTACAAACTTGTGACAAAACTAACCAAGATCAAAAGTATATGGCAAGATGATTGCCTTTTGCTGCAACCGCCCAGTTACAAAAGTAAAGGAAATGTACAATAATTTATATTATTTTACAAGCAATGCATTTTAAACCCACTTGTGAAACTTTGTGAAATCGGTAATAATGAGTGTAGCAGAAGAATGAAACTGAATGCTTCAACACACACAAGTGCTTGCTCTGCCAAAAGTCTTATCTGACCACACACCCTGCTCAGCACTTAACAAACCACTTCAGTGACCTATTGTATGTAAATAGCTACCACAATGATACTAGGAAAACAAGGTGTACAAGAACCGTCACCTACCATACACTGTGAGGTACTATGGGAACTCTACAAGGCATGCACATACTGCTTGTTGTTAAAGAGCATTTATCATCTTGGATCTCCAACACATCCCTTTTATTACTTCTCATTTTATTGGGTGACAAGAATAGTCAGGTAAGTTGTGTATTAAATTGTGTGCACCTCTTGGCTAATTGAATGATAGCGATCACATGACCGGTTTAAAATGGCTCCAGAGGAGGAGTTGTGGAGCCAGTCACATGACCCCTCTCGTCTTCTGATCTGCAGAAGAAACATTTTAACCTCACACTACATGTCAAATTACATGTGGATACCTTTTCTATCATGTATATACCATTGACATTCAGATGGAGTTAGCAGGTTTTCCCACTGGAGTCTACAGGGAAAGCTGCACTGGATGGACAACTAATAAAAAAAAAAAAAAAAAAAAAATCCAATTTTTAATAATAGGGTTTTCTTTTTCTCTTACATATGTATGCAGGATTTGCTCCATTGCACAATCCCTGTCCAAGTCTCATTTAAGCTATGGGCACACGGCTGATTACAGCCAGAATCCACCTCAAAAGGTGTCACAAAAGCGCCCCATAAAATGAACACAGGGAACAGAAATGTTTAACATTACTGTGGACACGTTCCATCTTATGTCACTACTTTTAATCACTTCACTGAAACCCACATGGAAGCCATTCACTCTTCATACATCACAGAATAGAGTAAAAAAGGCGCCAGTAGCAGAGCAATAACAACAGCAAAACCTCCGATGAAGCAGCCTCAGAAAAATGGCAGCTGGCATTTTCCTGAGGAGGCTTCACCTGGGAAAACTCGGTGGTTGCACCAGTGTCTAAAAAACACTGCTGACAAAGCATTAAAGGGGCTTCCCATAATCCTCTCCTGGATGCTTGCAACCATGACGGGTGTCAAACCACGTGGGCGTTTGGCTTTGCACTGACAATGGATTTTGTGTCACCACCTCCCCCCCTTCTGTACCTCATGTTTACTGCCATTTATTGCATTGGGAAGGTCATCAGCAAAACAGTCACCACTATCAATTCTTTGTGTGTCACACATACCATTTTTGATTCACAAAGATACCAGATGACTGCATTTCTCCTACTGCGCTGGTAACAGTAAAAGCTGAGCTCTGATTGGATGCTATGGGAAATAAAGACAGTTTTAAGCCCCCATACACACATTAGACTAATGTTAGCTGCACCTTCTGATATCAATGGGTTAATACGACACTAATGTATATGAGGCGCTGGTTGTTGGGGGAGATGTGGATTGGAAATGTTCAATTTCAGATACTGATTGACTTTTTCTCCTGAAGAAAAGCCACTGCCAGACATGTCTGTCGGCAGCTTTTTCACAGAAAACTCAGGAGTGCTCAGCCAAATGGGCACTCCTGTGTATGGGAGGGTCGTTTGCCAGCTGAACAATCGGCCGAAGCATCGTTTGGCTAACACCATCTAATATGTGTGGCTGGGCTTTACCGTTCACTTACATTATGTAATCTGCAGCATTAAAGGGAACCTGTCACCCCATTTTTGGCCTATAAGCTAAGGCCACCGCCATCAGGGGTTTATCTACAGAATTCTGTAATGCTGTAGATAAGCCCCCGATGTATCCTGAAAGATAAGAAAAACAGTTATTATACTCACCCAGGGGCGTTCCCACTGCGGTCCAGGACCGATGGGTGTCGCAGTCCAGGTTCGGCGCCTCCCGTCCTCATATGATGTCTTCCACTTCGTTGCTTCCTGTAGCGGCTCCGGCGCAGGCGTTCTTTGTCTGCCCTGTTGAGGACAGAGCAAAGTACTGCAGTGCGCAGGCGCTGAGCCTCTCTGACCTTTCCCGGCGCCTGCGCACTGCAATACTTTGATCTGCCCTTAATAGGGCAGAGAATTACACCTGTGCCGGAGCCACGACAGGAAGCAAAGTAGAGGACGTCATCTTATGAAGATGGGAGGAGCCGGATCCGGACCGCGACGCCCATCGGACCGGACCGCCCCTGGACGAGTATAATCTAACTTGTTTTTTTTATCTTTCACGTTACATCGGGGGCTTATCTACAGCATTACAGAATGCTGTAGATAAGCCCCTCATGCCGGTGGACTTTGATTATAGGCCAAAAATGGGGTGACTGATTCCCTTTAAGTGAGCGGTACATTTCTATTGATGGGTGATCGTTTAATATCATGTTTAGCCAGACAGACCGCCTAATAATGCGCACATAGAACAATCAGTAATCGGTGCGCGTAAGCTGCCATGGTTTCCTGCTTACACAGAACGCTGACAGAAACGACGATCTTTTTAGGCAAACCAAAAGATCGTATTAACAGACAAATGGGTCATTTTCCTCGTTCGTCGAGTGGTCAGCAGCTTATTCCCACTACATGACTATCAAGAAGTGGGTGTTAGTCAGAAGCCTTGTCCCCAATGTAATAATGCACCTTTACTGTAAGACAGTGTTCATGAGTAAGGCCTGATGAGCATTATCCCGTAAGAACCACACACGAGGGAAACGGGTCAGTATATCGGGGCCACCGTGTATAATAACATTGCTGTAGAAGAGAACAGCTGGGATGTGAGGAGTGTGGGATGCAAACAAGGAGCGGCTCTGAAGTGTGGGCATGCATCACCCAACACAATTCCTCTTCTCTTCTTGGCAAGATGGTTCTTGTCTGAGCAGATCTCAAACCATTTGTGGATACATTAGGATTAATAATAAGACGTCCAAATCTTCTAGAACTCCAAAATAAATATATGCAGATTCTCTAACAATTCTCAGGACTCCTCGCCATTATTTTCTGTTCTCAGCACAAGCTCTTCCCTCATAACAAACAATGAGTGGAGATGTACGTGGCAATCTAAAGGCACCTTCACACATAACGATATTGTTAACGATATCGTTGCTATTTGTGACGTAGCAACGATATCGTTAATGAAATCGTTATGTGTGACAGCGACCAACGATCAGGCCCCTGCTGGGAGATCGTTGGTCGCTGAATAAAGTCCAGAACTTTATTTCGTCGCTGGACTCCTGCTGACATCGCTGGATCGGCGTGTGTGACACCGATCCAGCGATGTCTTCACTGGTAACCAGGGTAAACATCGGGTAACTAAGCGCAGGGCCGCGCTTAGTAACCCGATGTTTACCCTGGTTACCATGCTAAAAGTAAAAAAAAACAAACACTAGATACTTGCCTACCGCTGTCTGTCCCCGGCGCTGTGCTCTGCTCTCCTCCTGTACTGGCTGTGAGCCGGAAAGCAGAGGGGTGACGTCACCGCTCTACTTTCCGGCTCACAGCCAGTACAGGAGGAGAGCAGAGAAGCAGAGCGCAGCGCTGGAGGACAGACGGCTGTAGGTAAGTATCTAGTGTTTGTTTTTTTTTTACTTTTAGCATGGTAACCAGGGTAAACATCGGGTTACTAAGCGCGGCCCTGCGCTTAGTTACCCGATGTTTACCCTGGTTACCGGCATCGTTGGTCGCTGGAGAGCGGTCTGTGTGACAGCTCTCCAGCGACCAAACAGCGACGCTGCAGCGATCCGGATCGTTGTCGGTATCGCTGCAGCGTCGCTTAACCCCTTTACCCCCAAGGGTGGTTTGCACGTTAATGACCAGGCCAATTTTTACAATTCTGACCACTGTCCCTTTATGAGGTTATAACTCCGAAACGCTTCAACGGATCCTGGTGATTCTGACATTGTTTTCTCGTGACATATTGTACTTCATGATAGTGGTAAAATTTCTTTGATAGTACCTGCGTTTATTTGTGAAAAAAACGGAAATTTGGCGAAAATTTTGAACATTTCGCAATTTTCAAACTTTGAATTTTTATGCAATTAAATCACAGAGATATGTCACACAAAATACTTAATAAGTAACATTTCCCACATGTCTCCTTTACATCAGCATAATTTTGGAACCAATTTTTTTTTTTGTTAGGGAGTTATAAGGGTTAAAAGTTGACCAGCAATTTCTCATTTTTACAACACCATTTTTTTTTTTAGGGACCACGTCTCATTTGAAGTCATTTTGAGGGGTCTATATGATAGAAAATACCCAAGTGTGACACCATTCTAAAAACTGCACCCCTCAAGGTGCTCAAAACCACATTCAAGAAGTTTATTAACCCTTCAGGTGTTTAATAGGAATTTTTGGAATGTTTAAATAAAAATGAACATTTAACTTTTTTACACAAAAAATTTACTTCAGCTCCAATTTGTTTTATTTTACCAAGGGTAACAGGAGAAATTGGACCCAAAAAGTTGTTGTCCAATTTGTCCTGAGTACGCTGATACCCCATATGTGGCAGTAAACCACTGTTTGGGCGCATGGGAGAGCTCGGAAGGGAAGGAGCGCTATTTGACTTTTCAATGCAAAATTGACAGGAATTGAGATGGGACGCCATGTTGCGTTTGGAGAGCCACTGATGTGCCTAAACATTGAAACCCCCCACAAGTGACACCATTTTGGAAAGTAGACCCCCTAAGGAACTTATCTGGATGTGTGGTGAGCACTTTGACCCACCAAGTGCTTCACAGAAGTTTATAATGAAGAACCGTAAAAATAAAAAATCATATTTTTTCACAAAAATTATATTTTTGCCCCCAATTTTTTATTTTTCCAAGGGTAAGAGAAGAAATTGGACCTCAAAAGTTGTTGTCCAATTTGTCCCGAGTACGCTGATACCCCATATGTGGCAGTAAACCACTGTTTGGGCGCATGGGAGAGCTCGGAAGGGAAGGAGCGCCGTTTGACTTTTCAATGCAAAATTGACAGGAATTGAGATGGGACGCCATGTTGCGTTTGGAGAGCCACTAATGTGCCTAAACATTGAAACCCCCCACA
Source organism: Ranitomeya imitator (assembly GCF_032444005.1). Lineage (NCBI taxonomy): Eukaryota > Metazoa > Chordata > Amphibia > Anura > Dendrobatidae > Ranitomeya > Ranitomeya imitator. The sequence goes on along the minus strand of NC_091282.1, from coordinate 1,033,509,461 downwards.
AGTGACACCATTTTGGAAAGTAGACCCCCTAAGGAACTTATCTGGATGTGTGGTGAGCACTTTGACCCACCAAGGGCTTCACAGAAGTTTATAATGCAGAGCCATAAAAATAAAACAAAATTTTTTTCACACAAAAATTATTTTTTAGCCCCCAGTTTTGTATTTTCCCTAGGGTAACAGGAGAAATTGGACCCTAAATGTTGTTGTCCAATTTGTCCTGAGTACGCTGATACCCGATATGTGGGGGGGAACCACCGTTTGGGCGCATGGGAGGGCTCGGAAAGGAAGGAGCATCATTTGGAATGCAGACTTAGATGGATTGGTCTGCAGGCGTCACATTACGTTTGCAGAGCCCCTAATGTACCTAAACAGTAGAAACCCCCCACAAGTGACCCCATATTGGAAACTAGACCCCTCAATGAACTTATCTAGATGTGTTGTGAGAACTTTGAACCCCCAAGTGTTTCACTACAGTTTATAACGCAGAGCCGTGAAAATAAAAAATCTTTTTGTTTTCCCACAAAAATTATTTTTTAGCCCCCAGTTTTGTATTTTCCCAAGGGTAACAGGAGAAATTGGTCCACAAAAGTTGTTGTCCAATTTGTCCTGAGTACGCTGATACCCCATATGTTGGGGTAAACCCCTGTTTGGGCACACAGGAGAGCTCGGAAGGGAAGGAGCACTGTTTTACTTTTTCAACGCAGAATTGGCTGGAATTGAGATCGGACGCCATGTCGTGTTTGGAGAGCCCCTGATGTGCCGAAACAGTGGAAACCCCCCAATTATAACTGAAACCCTAATCTAAACACACCCCTAACCCTAATTCCAACGGTAACCCTAACCACACCTCTAACCCTGACACACCCCTAACCCTAATCCCAACCCTATTCCCAACTGTAAATGTAATTAAACCCTAACCCTAACTTTAGCCCCAACCCTAACTTTAGCCCCAACCCTAACTGTAGCCCCAACCCTAACCCTAGCCCTAACCCTAGCCCTAACCCTAGCCCTAACCCTAGCCCTAACCCTAGCCCTAACCCTAGCCCTAACCCTAATGGGAAAATGGAAATAAATACATTTTTTTTTATTTTTCCCTAACTAAGGGGGTGATGAAGGGGGGTTTGATTTACTTTTATAGCGAGTTTTTTAGCGGATTTTTATGATTGGCAGCCGTCACACACTGAAAGACCCTTTTTATTGCAAAAAATATTTTTTGCAATACCACATTTTGAGAGCTATAATTTTTCCATATTTTGGTCCACAGAGTCATGTGAGGTCTTGTTTTTTGCGGGACGAGTTGACGTTTTTATTGAAAACATTTTTGGGCACGTGACATTTTTTTATCGCTTTTTATTCCGATTTTTGTGAGGAAGAATGACCAAAAGCCAGCTATTCATGAATTTCTATTGGGGGAGGCGTTTATACCGTTCCGCGTTTGGTAAAATTGATAAAGCAGTTTTATTCTTCGGGTCAGTACGATTACAGCGATACCTCATTTATATCATTTTTTTATGGTTTGGTGCTTTTATACGATAAAAACTATTTTACAGAAAAAATAATTATTTTTGCATCGCTTTATTCTCAGGACTATAACTTTTTTATTTTTTTGCTGATGATGCTGTATGGCGGCTCTTTTTTTGCGGGACAATATGACGCTTTCAGCGGTACCATGGTTATTTATATCTGTCCTTTTGATCGCGTGTTATTCCACTTTTTGTTCGGCGGTATGATAATAAAGCGTTGTTTTTTGCCTCGTTTTTTTTTTTTTTTCTTACGGTGTTTACTGAAGGGGTTAACTAGTGGGACAGTTTTATAGGTCGGGTCGTTACGGACGCGGCGATACTAAATATGTGTACTTTTATTGGTTTTTTTTTTTTATTTAGATGAAGAAATGTATTTATGGGAATAATATATTTTTTTTTTTTCATTATTTTGGAATATTTTTTTTTATTTTTTTTACACATTTGGAAAAATTTTTTTTTACTTTTTTACTTTGTCCCAGGGGGGGACATCACAGATCAGTGATCTGACAGTTTGCACAGCACTCTGTCAGATCACTGATCTGACATGCAGTGCAGGCTGCTTCACAGTGCCTGCTCTAAGCAGGCTCTGTGAAGCCACCTCCCTCCCTGCAGGACCCGGATCCGCGGCCATCTTGGATCCGGGGCTCGAGCAGGGAGGGAGGTGAGGAAACCCTCGCAGCAACGCGATCACATCGCGTTGCTGCGGGGGGCTCAGGGAAGCCCGCAGGGAGCCCCCTCCCTGCGCGGTGCTTCCCTGCACCGCCGGCACATCGCGATCATCTTTGATCGCGGTGTGCCAGGGGTTAATGTGCCGGGGGCGGTCCGTGACCGCTCCTGGCACATAGTGCCGGATGTCAGCTGCGATAAGCAGCTGACACCCGGCCGCGATCGGCCGCGCTCCCCCCGTGAGCGCGGCCGATCGGCTATGACGTACTATCCCGTCCAGGGTCAGATAAGCCCAGGGCACCTCGACGGGATAGTACGTCTAAGGTCACAAAGGGGTTAATGTGAAGGGGCCTTAACACATTCGGTTGTGTACCAGGTAAACGTGATGAATATCGAACTCTAAAAACAGGATTCAAAAAAAGAAAAACTGGATTAATTTGCATAAAGGGTCGTTTTGGTTTTTGGTGGGTTTTTTTTTAATGAATTCCACTGTGTTTATAATGCATTTTGTTTAGAAACACTGCAAATCCACAATAATAAAAAAAAATAAATAAATAAATAAATACACATTTGCGATTTTACATGCGATTTTTCAGGCTCCTTATAGAAGTCTATGGGTATGTGCACACGTTGCGGATTTGGCTGCGGATCTGCAGTGGATTGGCCGCTGCGGATCTGCAGCAGTTTTCCATGCGTGGTACAGTATCATGTTAACCTATGGAAAACCAAATCCGCTGTGCCCAATGCTGCAGAAAATTCCGCGCGGAAGTGCTGCAGATTATTTTCTACAGCATGTCAATTCTTTGTGCGGATTCCGCAGCGTTTTGCACCTGCTCCATAATCAGAATCCACAGGTGTAAAAACACAGGCAAAACCCGCAGGGAAAACGGAGGTCATTTTACCTGCAGATTCCACGCGGAAAAATTCACAATGGAATCCGCAACGTGTGCACATACCCTATGAGGTAAAAACGCACAGTTTCACAGCATCTCCAAATGAACACGCTGCTTGAATGGTTAGGTCCTATTCATAATGCGTTTGCTGTAGCGCATTTGGGGGGGTTCTGCTTGAAACTCTTAAAAACAGAATTACAATGAACCACCGATCTGACAATTGAGTGCTATGTGCGAACGGAGTTAAAAAGAGAAAAAAGACAAACAAGACAAACAGAAAAAAAAACACACAAATTGAGTTAATTTAAACTTTGTTCATGTCTATGGTCCCATTGGGAGTTCATCTAGTCAAGTTTTAAGGGAGAATCAGGTGGAACCCCAAAATGCACTGCAGAAAACACACTGTGAACATAGCCTTAAATATAGTGGATATTCTATGCACAAATACAGCATTTGGGTAATGCGGAAACGTGGCCAAAAACAGAAAGAATTCCTCTGGCTTCTCCTCATATAAGTGATGTGAGGCTGCCGAAAAACGCACACCCCTGCTTGATCAGCACGTCACAGGATGGCATTAGTTTGACAAGACGTGATTCTTATAATCTTGGAAGCAAAAACAGCATTGATCCCGTAACCGAGACCCTGCAAACTAAATTACCGCAAATCCTGGTAACTCGTCATCAATAAAACCAATTTACTGAGTCAAAAGCAGAACAGGAAAAACAGCACAACTCAACACACAAGAGAAAGAAGAACAAACAAAAAAAATAAAAAATGACAGAGTATGCTTTCCACGTTCCATAAAGGCAGCGCTTCGAATGCAGCGGATCCCCGCTCTGCCCAAAGTGCTGCCGGCTTTGTATGCGCGGTGCTTCCGGATGTGTTCATTGAACCGTGCAGAATCACCGCATCCTATACATAGACTGTGTAATTTATCTTGCAGAGACTGAACATCTCCGCAAGATAAATAGACACGCTGTGGTCTACAAAGACGTGCCACATGTGCGTATACGCAGGTCTGCCAAATGCATCTTTGAACGCATAGTGGATATGGGATTTCCTAAAAACCCTTCACTATGCTGAAACATCTGGACACTGCGGATGTACGCAGCAACTAACCCGCAACGTTTACTGACCGTGGAAACATGCCCTTAGAAGCACGAGGAGCATGCACAGAAAGAGAAGGTTCTGGCCCAGGAGTTGCGAGTGTAAATGACAGTTAAAGCACTAGAATAGGTTATAACGCTCCCCAAATTCAGGTTCTCTCCATCCTGCCCTTCACGTTGCCTCAGTGCCCTGCTGCCCGATATTAGGCCTGGGCTATGCTGAGAATTTTCAGAGCACGACGGATTGATCTCAACTGTAGAGCTGCAGCATAAAGGAGAAGACGGAGCTGCGCACGATCCTGTGGACGGACAGACGGCAGCCGTCACTACATAGATAACATCAATCAGTAACAGACTCCGCACTGCCCCGACTTAAAGGCATTTTACCCAAGAATGAAAGTCATCTCCAGCAGTGCCACATAAGATGATTGATCAGTGGGGGCCAACTATTGCGACCCCCAACAAACCTCAGAATGTGGCTCTACAGGACTGCCAGGAATAGCCGAGCTTGCCACGTGTGGCCACTGCTCATTCTATCCAGGCCTTTCAGAGCCCTGTACTAGGGGTGGGTGCAGATGGCAGCAGTCGGACCCCCAATGATCAGCAAGCTTCCATCTAACCTGTGGACAGCTGAGGTGAGAAGATGGAATAAACCTTTTAATATCCCACATTCAGACTGCTCTGTTTATACCTTATAGCTATAAATAATGCGGCCTCATCGCCTCTTACTTCTACACTGTGCTGTTCCATTGTTACCTCTCCTGGAAACGCACAAATACATCTGGCCGTCTCCATTCCGCTTCACCATAAGGCGCGTGTGCTCTTATAGACCATCGAATCAGTGCTGGACGATCTAAGAGCACAACCCAATCACAGAGGAATTTATAGATGTATACTAGTGATGAGCGAATATACTCCTTACTTGAGATTTCTCGAGCACGCTCTGGGGTCCTCTGAGTATTTTTTAGTGCTCAGAGATTTAGTTTTCCTTGCCGCAGCTGAATGATTTACATCTGTTTGCCAGCATAAGTACATGTGGGGATTCCCTGGTTGCTAGGGAATCCCCACATGTAATCAAGCTGGCTAACAGATGTAAATCATTCAGCTGCGGCAAGGAAAACTAAATCTCCGAGCACCAAAAAATACTCGGAGGACCCCAGAGCGTGCTCGAAAAATCTCAAGTAACGAGTATATTCGCTCATCGCTAATGTATACATTTCCTATAGGTATTAGAGAAACAACAACATGCAAGAAAAGATGCTTCACCGTCCCCTATTCTGTACACGAGGTTATAGGAGACAAGAGAGAATGGAAGGAAGCGGCTGTATGGGAACCCGTATATTGGAAGCATCTTTCCTGTATACGACCGATCACAATCAACCCGCACCATCCTGACATCGTTACAGGCCGCCAATGTTAGGAAATGGTAAGTAATGGCTTCGACCGCGGGCTGAAATCTCATGTCTATGGCAAGCGGTACTCCATGTGTCCCAGTTAACCTAGGGAAATAAACGCTACAGGTATGTGCCAAAGTCACTCACTGGCCCAGGAGGATTACCCCGAGGTGACAGTTCAGGCAGTGGTGATGTTTCATGTGACAGGAGTGGCACAGAATGCTACATATCGCCTGTACACAGTGCCTACATATCGCCTGCTTTGTGGACTTTAAAAAGGCTTTTGATTCAGTGTGGCACCCGGGCTTATTCCTGAAACTGCTGGAGAGTGGAATAGGAGGAAAGACCTACGATGTCATCAAAAGCTCCTACACCGAGAACAGCTGCAGCGTGAGTGTGAGCGGCAAAAGAACGGCTTTTTTCCAGCAGAGCCGCGGAGTAAGACAAGGCTGCAGCCTAAGCCCAACGCTCTTCAACATCTACATCAACGAGCTGGCTACCGCCCTGGAATCCTCCTCAGCACCAGGTCTCACCCTCCACGACGCCCAGGTGAAATTCCTGCTGTATGCAGATGACCTGCTGCTGCTGTCACCAACCGAGAAAGGCCTCCAGGACAACCTGAAAATCCTAGAGAAATTCAGCTCCACCTGGGCCCTACCGGTCAACCTAAAGAAAACCAACACCATGGTGTTCCAGAGGAGAAAGAGAAGATCAGACCAACACCCATCATTTATCCTCAACAACTGCGACCTCACAGGAACGGACAAATATACCTACCTGGGCCTAGAGATTCACCGGTCAGGGAACTTCAAACAAGCCATAGAGACCCTGAAAGACAAGGCCTGCAAAACCTTCTATGCCATCCGAAGGACACTCTACCATCTGAAGCCACCAGTGAGGGTCTGGCTAAAAATCTTCGACTCCATCATCGCCCCAATCCTCCTGTATGGCAGCGAAGTCTGGGGTCCTCACACCTACCCAGACTGGTCAAAGTGGGACTCCAGTCCAACAGAAATATTCCACCTGGAATTCTGCAAGCACCTTCTCCAGGTCCATCGGAGCACCTCCAACAGTGCTTGTCGGGCCGAGCTGGGCAGATTCCCTCTACACCTAACAGTTCTAAAGAGGGCGCTGTCATTCCAGGCTCACCTGCATAGGAGCAATCCAAGCTCCCACCACCATAAAGCCCTGATACATGAAGGTGAAACAGAAAAACCAGAACCCCCGGAACAGCCCAGCCAAACCCAACCGGAGCAGAACACCAATCACAACAACCTGACAAAAGCCGGAATTAGGAAGATGGCAGATGAAGGCCAGGAGAGGTATGTCAGTGACTGGAAGAATGATATCATCAGCTCACAGAAACTGACCATGTACCGGAGCCTACAGAGAGACTACAGACTGGCCCCATATCTGGAGAAACTCCCGGACCCCAGAGACCGCCAGATCCTGAGCCGATATAGACTCAGTGCCCACAGTCTGGCCATCGAATGTGGCCGACACAGGCAGAGCTACAAGCCCAGGGAGGAAAGACTGTGCCAACACTGTGATCAGGAGGCCATAGAGGACGAAACCCACTTCCTGCTACACTGCTCCAAATACTCAGCAGTGAGGGACACTCACTTCAGGAGACTCTCACATCTCTTCCCAGACTTCATCACCATGAAGGAGGAAGAGAAAACCTATATCTTGCTGGGAGAAGAAGAGAGAGCGGTGGAGATAGCAGCGCGGTATGTGAGCGAATGTCATAGACTACGAGAAAGAGAACTATGATGCCATGGACTATAGCCCCCAACCTGGACCTGCCCCATCCACCTCCCCTATGCCATGGACTATAGCCCCCACCCTGGATCTGCCCCATCCATCTCCCCTATGCCATGGACTATAGCCCCCACCCTGGATCTGCCCCATCCACCTCCCCCCACAGCTCCTACCCAACATCCCCTCAGTCCCTATCCCTATTGCCTCTATACACTTGCTTTGGCAAAACTGATGTGTATTTGGTCCTGCCAATAAAGCTTCTTTGAATCTTGAATCAGTGCCACCCTCATATACACACACAGTACCATCCTCATGTGCGAGCACACACATGCACAGTCCCATTCTCATACACAAGCGCACGCGAACACAGTCTCATCCTCATATGCATACACACACAGTCCCATCCTCAT